>NC_092227.1:5041420-5261420 GCF_036320965.1 Panulirus ornatus
AAATATTCATTCCATAGTTTTCTTATGTATCATGCGAGTTATCACTTAATGTTAACCACTGATATGAAAGGATGTGTGGGGGGAACGTACTATTTTCATCTTTCATTAATTATAAACACAGAATTACCATTTCTTTTTGGAAGAATCCAGACGAGACATTACACTGAAAGTTTACCAAAAACTGTGCAACTTGCAATTAGGTCATATTTCTTTTCTCTTGGTATGACTTTTATATCCTCTCCTCGTGCAAGTCTCCTGGAGGAGAAACAAGCATTAAGGTGGCTTAAGAAATTTCAAAGCTTAATTATTTTTTTTTTTTGACAGAGAAAATAAACGATGTAATTACCAGCTCTTTTTTCGCTCAGTACTCTCTCTCTCTCTCTCTCTCTCTCTCTCTCTCTCTCTCTCTCTCTCTCTCTCTCTCTCTCTCTCTCTCTCTCTCTCTCTCTCTCTCTCTCTATCTATCTATATATATATATATATATATATATATATATATATATATATATATATAGAGAGAGAGAGAGAGAGAGAGAGAGAGAGAGAGAGGGTGACTTTCGACGTCGACAAACAATCCTTCCTTTCATTCCATCGACTTCCAGAATAGCATCGTAGCGCCTGGAGTGCTACAAGTAGCCCTCTGGTGCTCTTTCAGGGAACGTGAGCCCAATACGACCTCTTGAAGGCGGGGATTACATGAGCTGTCGATACGTCTCATCCAGGGCGGATGGTCCATGTGTCCACAAGTTGAAGATCTCGGAGTAACCCATCGAGAGATGATGGATTTCATCCATGCTGGATCAAGCCTCAGCCATGCTGGACCAAGCCTAATCCATGCTGGACCGAGCCTCAGCCATGCTGGACCAAGCTTAATCCATGCTGGACCAAGCCTAATTCATGCTGGGTCAAGCCTCAGCCATGCTGTACCAAGCCCAATCCATGCTGGACCAAGCCTAATCCATGCTGGATCAAGCTTCAGCCATGCTGGACCAAGCCTCAGCCATGCTGGACCAAGTCTCTTCCTTACTGGACCGAGTCTCAGCTATGCTGGACCAAACCTCAACCGTGCTGGACCAGTCAAGTCCATAGCCATTCTTCTCTGAACCTCAGCCAGCCTCAGACCCAACCTCCAGTCTGTAGTGAGGGGGGGTCTCTGTGTCACAGGGAACTTAAACGACTAGCTCCCCCAGACCTCTCCCCTGGCACTCGTCTTGACCAAAGTAACTCCGTGTATTTTATTCAGTTCTTCTTCTGGCCTCAAATAACAGTACCTCCACCGCTGAGAAGTGGCTGACCAGAATCCTCAACATGCTTTGAGTTGCAAGAGTTTCGTTGGACTGGCTCTACAGGAACATTAGAATGGCAAGCGCCATGAACGTGTGAACTCACACGGCTGGGAAAGGTTCCGTCAGCTGGTATGTGAAGAGCATATAAGCATCGACCTTAGCTCCTACTTATTGAGACAGTAGTCAGGTGGCGCTGCAGACAGCGGGAAATAAGACGTGTACAAAATTCGGAGCTCTGGATACAGAATATGTTGATTCTTTCTTTCTGAAGTCATTGGGTGTTTGTGGGGAAGAATGGCCATTGAGTTCTTGAAAACCTCTGCATTTCTATATATTACTAGTATATATATATATATATATATATATATATATATATATATATATATATATATATATATATATATATATATATCGCAGTGGTAATTAAATTATTTTGTAAAGAAATTCTCGAATTTTTACGAATTTTCCATGGATTTTTTTCATCCGTATATCACGAACTCGCTCCAACTTCTCCATATTACATCCTTTACTTTATCATCAGGAAGATACTAAATGTTCATTTTGTTTTGTTTTCAGAACATGGCAGAAACAACTTCTCTGATTTCCCCCAATTTGACCCAGCCCTCTGTGGGAACCTCACGCTATTTTTACTTCGGTCAAATTTAATTTAAATTTGGGTTGTTCTGTCCTCAGATTTATCTGGGCAGGTTACACCCCACGGGCGTCGGTGGTGGACGGCTAAAGGGAACTGCTTAGCTGTGTTAGGGAGAGCAGCTGACCTTACTAGTCTCCACGGTCCACTCAGGGATAGACTGAGTATGGGTAGAGACTTGCTCTGTCGTCTGCCTCGTATGGAGGTGAAGATACACTTCTTTCTCCCTCCCTCCTCCTGTACGTGTGCTGTATATCTCGTTGCCTGAGCGGAAGTCCTTATTTTACAGTGTAAGAATTTGTTTACGTGTAAGGAAGTCAGTTCGGAAACTCAGACCTTAGTTTATCGATAACATTTAGAGTATAGCTTGATTTCAGTTGCTATTTATTTAGTATATACGTCGGTTAGAAATTGAAAACACTTGGAAGCCGTGAGGAGTATTTGAAAATCTATGTAATTCAAAGATTCTGCTGTACATTGTAAGTATGAGATATTAAATAGAACTACGTTTCATGGACCCGGCTGTATTTCGTCAGCTTTAACATAGAGACATCTGAAGTAGATATCGTTGAAGATAGAAAGAGAGAGAGAGAGACTGAGAGACTCCATGAATGAGGAAAGACTTAACTCTCTACCCAGCTGACAGCAATACATCCATTACACTTTAGTCTTACCCGAGAATGTGAAGCGTATGTTATCACAGTTGGATCCTACCTTCAGATTCTTAACCTTTTCTGGATCCTGTTTTAGTTAAGATCGAAGTCCTACAATTTCTTCAGACCCAGAAGAAGATAGAATGGTAACTAGAAGTTCTCATAGGTCGTCTAGGGAAATGTATCCACGCGCACTCGTACACATGCTCTCCACAACGTTCCCACACACACACACACACACAGAACAAACACAGTATCACTTCTCCCCGACGGTAAACTAGAAGCAGAGGATGCGAAACACACAAACACACACGGGCAAGCATGGAGACGGAGCAGTACTTGATGTGGATGCGGGCGATGCTATATCATCCTGCAAGACACTGGTATCAGCATTCACAAGAGTCAGAAGGCTCATGAACCAGCTGGACCCGCCCAGGAGCTTGCTTAATGGACCAGATAGCATTTCACCATTTGTACTCAACCAGTATGCAAAAACCCTTTGACTGGGCTTTAGGAATGTTGTTTTAGGGTATCGCCCAAATTGGATTGTGCTCAAACGGAGGAGGAGGAGGAGATTCGACAACACCCAGGCTTGAAGTAATGTGACGGGAAAGTAATTTTAAAGTACAGGCGCTTGTTCGCTGTCAGGGGGCTGTCGTCAGAAAGTTACTTGAGGGAAAAACAGGCATGAAATATGCACAGACACTTTTTTTGCTCGTCAGGATGTACTGGTGTGAGACGAAAATGGATTCAGTTGGGGGAGGAATATCACTCTACGAATCTCTCTCGAGATATTCTCGAGGCGCTAGGCATTATCGTAGACAAAGAGAATAGGATGAGTAGATTGGATATTCTTGGAAATGTCTTAGGGACCGCCATTATAGATAAAGAGTCTAGGTGTTCAGTTTGGTATGAAAAAGACATCTTAAAGAGTCTGAGATATGCTGAAGGTGGAAAGAGCAAAGTTTACGTATGTGAGGTTCCTCAGGGTCCGATATTGGAACCACATATATATAGGGCAAGGAATAGAGTGAATTGGAGCGATGTGGTATACCGGGGTTGACGTGCTGTCAGTGGATTGAATCAAGGCATGTGAAGCGTCTGGGGTAAACCGTGGAAAGCTGTGTAGGTATGTATATTTGCGTGTGTGGACGTATGTATATACATGTGTATGGGGGGGGGGGGGGCATTTCTTTCGTCTGTTTCCTTGCGCTACCTCGCAAACGCGGAAGACAGCGACAAAGTATAATAAGATAAAAATAATAATATATATATATATATATATATATATATATATATATATATATATATATATATTATATACATACATTTCATATAGGTAATGGACTAAACGAGAGAAATTAGATTATAATTAATGATATTTGGTGCAGAATGGTGCAGAAATCAGCAACACAGTGGGGAGTAATAGAGAATCCAAGATTTTAAACCAGAATGAAAGGTATGAGAGATCGGTGATCGAATTTACCTTTTCCAAATGCTAAATGTTGATCACATGTGTGAGGAAAGGACTCTCAAGAAACATCCTGCGAAAGGGACCTCTCCGAGTTGACAGGGTATTTGAATTCATCACAAAAAAAAGGAAGAAAAAAAAAAGTGAATTTTGTTAGTAGGGCTCGTGAGAGAAATACAGTCGTCCCACAAGTACATAGACCACGAGATGTTGAAGTACAGTACACAATATTCGTACGACATCAAGCGAAGATACGTATAAGCAGTTTGTATCTCCGCTGTAAAGACACTTAGAGGCGTTTCCAGTTGAGATGAATTTTCCTAGTCTGCAGGAACATAGAGAGAGAGAGAGAGAGAGACAGAGAGACAGAGAGAGGACATCGACCCGACCTCCCCTGGGGAAAAGAGAGATAAGAGATATAGCCTCTGGATTCGTAGAGGCACCAAGATGGTGGTAAGTTAGACCAGAATCTTAAAGCCCCATAGCAACTCCCGAACGAGGGGCACATAACAGGAAACTGGACCATTCGCTCCAGGAAGGAAGTGCCGAAGCAGTTTTCCTCCAGCGAAAGACTTGTAGACATGTGGAACCGAGACTGAAAAAAAAAGAGAGAATACGGATTGAAAGTTTATAGAACTGGGGAATTCAAAATGTGTGCAGAGATGGGGAATTCAAAATGTGTGCAGAGATTGGGTTCAAAATGAGTAGAGAGATGGGGATTCAAAATGAGTACAGAACTGGGGAATTCAAAAGGTTGTGTGTTGCATGAACTGTCAGGAGTTAAGAGATGAGCGTCCACTAGTTTAAAACGCCACCCTAATTAGTACAAATAGGTAATAGGCATATACCAAGACACACACACACACACACACACACACACACACACACACACACACACACACACACACACACACAAACAAACTACATGTACGCTCAAACGCAGACTAATGCGTTCGAATGAGGACACGACATATAGCACATTTCTGTGGCTATAGATTGGGATATAGACGTCATATTGGGCTATCACCCTGACAGTTCTGCTACAGCAGCACCGGATATACGTCCAAACCATTCACACGGTGCCAGTTACAATCAACATTCCGCTGGTCTACGAGTTTAATGCTCTGTACATCATACGCTTTCACAGGTAATGTTACAGTGGTGCTGTGACCTGTACCGCTAGGGGTCGCACTTACAGTGGTGCTGTGACCTGTACCGCTAGGGGTCGCACTTACAGTGGTGCTGTGACCTGTACCGCTAGGGGTCGCACTTACAGTGTTGCTGTGACCTGTACCGCTAGGGGTCGCACTTACAGTGGTGCTGTGACCTGTACCGCTAGGGGTCGCACTTACAGTGGTGCTGTGACCTGTACCGCTAGGGGTCGCACTGTAATCAGTAATGATGATCGTGGTGGAAGGGCTTACTGTATGTGACGTTCGTCGACGCAGGTCATAGCTGAGGTGAGGGCTAACATGGGACGAGGTGAGAGCTGGTGTAGCTGAGGTGAGAGGGAAGGTAGCTGGAAGAAGAGCTGCTTTAGCTGAAGGCGAAGCTAATATAGTTGAGGTGAGAGCTTTAATAGATGATTTGGAAATACATATAGCTGAAATGGAAGGTACTATAAAGCTGAAGTGAGGGTTGATATAGATAATTGAGAGTCGGTATACCTGAGGTGAGAGCTGATATGGCTGAGATGAGTGCTGATATAGCTGAGATAAGAGCTGATGTGTCTGAGATAAGAGCTGATATGGCTGAGATAAGAGCTGGTATGGCTGAGATAAGAGCTAATATGGCTGAGCTGAGTGCTTATAATTTTTAGCTGGAAATTGAAGTTAGCATAAAGTAGTCGTAATGTAGCTAAGATCAGAGCTGATAAAGCCGAGGTAAGAGCTGACATAGCTGAGACAAGAGGTAATCATACCTGAGCATTATTGATATATTTAATTGTGGCAAGAGCAGTGACAGTGAGTTGTCATGATGGTTGTTTGTGATATATATATATATATATATATATATATATATATATATATATATATATATCCTTATTTGTTTTTAATGTCTGCATTTTTTCCCTCCATCTCGCTTCTTCCTTCTGCAACTTAAGCCGAGTTACAAGCTCCTATTTCACGTCTCATTTCTCATTTTCCAGGGGTTTTCATTTTCTCTCATTTCTTTTCCCCATTTTTGGTTTCTGTGCCTCGCTTCCTGACCTTACGTCTGACCAATTGGTAAACAGCGTTCGTTCCATAAGCACTTGGTATTGCAAAGTCGAAAGTATTATAATCTATGACTCTGCCCTACATACCTTGGTACGCAACAGTAATTTTAGCCCTTAATCTTGATGAAGAGGTCCAGTTTCTGATTTGTACCTCTGAACAAGTTTATGGTCTAGGGTACGGTCAGTGACTATCATCTGAATCACTCCAGAGAGACCACATTGCTTCGACTCCTCCTCCTCCTCCTCCTCCTCCTGCTCTTCCTTCTCCCTCCTACATCCCTCCCACCCTCTTCTCCCCTTGACCCCCCTAACGAATCAAGCCGTCCGCCCTCTCCTTGTTGCAGGGACACGACCCCGGCCATATCTTTTTAACCTTGTGTTTTGCGAGTGGACTCGTGGAGAGGAAGATGCCATCGCTGTACATTTTGCAGCCAGTCGATGGGGGATGGACCATCATCTTCGTCGAGATGGACTGCCTCAAAACTGGTCTATTGAAGCTTCCTGTCTTACTCGCAGGAGCTCGAGGAGGAGGAGGAGGAGCTGGCTACCAGTGCCCCGTGGCAGGACAGGCATAATGATAGAAGCCATAAGACCCGAAGGGGAACTTTAAGAGTCGTAGAATTACCTTTTGTATAAATCTTGGGGAACAGGTAACAACAGCTGCTGTCGTAAGCAGCGGGATCGAACATGGTGGAGTCCTGAGCAAGGCGAGGTGTCCCACTTTGTGTTCCCTGGCCTCTGGACGGCGAGGGGAGTGGCCGGTACGAGCCAGCCAGAGAGTGGGGGGTCCGTGAGGGGCCCGTGGGAGGTCCGTGAGTACCAATAACGTTCCTCTTGGCTAGGGAATCAAAGACGGTGCTCTACCAGCGGGTCTGATGTATATATATATATATATATATATATATATATATATATATATATATATGTATATATATTCGTATACGCTGGCGGACCCCAATTCTCAGACACCGAAGATATGTGTCGGAAACATGGCCAGCAGATTTCCGGGTATAAATACCAGTGTCTGTTAATGGGAGAGAGAGAGAGAGAGAGAGAGAGAGAGAGAGAGAGAGAGAGAGAGAGAGAGAGAGGGAGAGAGAGAGAGAGAGAGAGAGGAAGATCCTGTGTTACGCAAGCACAGCAGGGAGTGAATCAGTGGAAATGATTCATGGATGAAATGAACCTCGCTGAGTTACAGATATAAGAGACGAGTTGATCATATATATATATATATATATATATATATATATATATATATATATATATATATATATATATATATATATATATATATCTTTTTGATAGGAAATATGAACACTATTCGTCCAGTAGTGATGGTTGTTTCTGTCCTTGGACAAATTAGTCTCTAACATCTATTTTCGTTCTTGTTTTCCCGCGTTTTTCCGTTCCATTGATACGACAGGCTGTCGCTTCCACTGACAAAGGTATTTTATATTCTTTCCTTCTCTTCTTTTCTCTAAACTCCACCTTGGATGATTTTGTTATACCTTCACCCTCTAACTCACTTCGTACCAGAGTTATGCCACTCCATATTTTTCTTTCATTTTCGTCCAGTAAAAAGAGAAAAAGAAATAATTCTCGGGTCACCCTCACAAGGCGTATGCCATGACCTGATGGCGTATCTTCTCGTGTTTAGAAGGCGTGTACTGCTGCACTCTTGGCCAGTGCTCTTGTTCGCTTGATTCCTTTCTGCTTTTGAAAAAAAAAAAAAATATACCGACATCTTTTCCTTCCTGGAAAAGTTCAGTATGGTACAACACTTTGTCTCGAAGAAGGTTGATGACCGTTCCAGCTATAGTTCCAGCTATAGTTCCAGCTATAGTTCCAGCTATAGTTCCAAAGTCTCCCAGTCTTCTCCCGACTCCCACCTCCTTAAGGCTTCAATATCAGTCACGTCGCTAATCATCATTACTATGGGCTTCGCATGGCGAAATCTCACTGTCGATATCCCTTCTTATCCTACCAGTGTGGCATGACTGGGGAAGCCGTGTTATCCAGCGGATGGAAAGGAGTACAAACCACCTCGTCGAAGGCCTCCCCGACCGGAGTAAATTCATCTTAATCAAACCCAGCACGAAGCGCAGCCCGGGGACTGTATGAGCCGCATTTAATGCCTTTTCTGGAATTAGGAAGAAAAATATGTATTTCTTCTACAGCACATCACTACCAGTTGTGTAAGAGAATTCATCATCTGCTGTACCATTACGATCCTTCTCATTGTCGCTCACACACACACACACACACACACACACACACACACACACACACACACACATATATTGTACTAATACTCAAGCCTTGTGTATAATACGTAACTCACGTTGATGCCAGGGGGAACTCAGTGGTGTCTCATTACGCAGTCTAGTCCCAGTGGGGACGAGGTTAGCGAGGGATCCATAGCCGATTCTCATCACCTGTGTTGGCTCCTGGTCCTTGGGGATAGAAGACGGACGCCTACTGTGTAGAAAACGGGTGGCTGTTGAGTAGAAAACGGATGGCTAATGTGTAGGAAACGGATGCCTATTGAATAGAAAATGGATGGCTAATGGGTAGGAAACGGATAGCTAGTGATTAGAAAACGAATGGCTAATGTAAAGGAAAAGGGTGGCTAATGAATAGAAAATGGATAGCTAATGTATAGGAAATGGATGGCTTTTGAATAGAAAACGGATGGTTAATATATAGGTAACGGATGGGTTATGCATAGAAAGCGGATGGCTAATGAATAAAAAAAAAAAAAACGGATGGCTGATGAACAGAATGCGAATGGTTACTGTATAGAAAACGGACGGTTATTGAATATGGTTTTTAGGTGTCTTTTCGTGAAGTCATTTACACTTTCCTAATTTCTGCCAGAACCTTTAGATTTTATGAAGGACAAATTTCCTGAAACATGTTATCTCGCCCATATTCTGGAGCGCAAGACCTTTAAGAACTCGAAAAGAATGACGTTCACTTTTGTTACTGAAGACATTTCTAAGATTCAAGAGAACATTGAGCACCGTGGCACAGTTTGAACGTGCGAGAATAGAGCTAAAAGAAATCAAGACTCGAGTCTGGTCATTACTTGGGTTTGAGGATTACTCGAGTTTAATTACTTGAGTTAAAGGATTACTTGAGTCTAAGGATGACTGGAGTTTATTGATTACTTGAACTTGAAAATTACTTTCAGTGATTACTCGAGTGATTACTTGGAGTGGGTCTGTCGCAAGTGGACTTCCAATGTCATTCCCTGGGATGGCATTGCTGTCGAGCGCATCCCTCCGTCCACTGGGTCTCGCTGGAAGCCTCTCAGCCAACCTGAAGCCTTCAGGGCCCTTCCTCCCTTTGAGGTCCTCACCCCCTGTGCAACCGAGCTGTTCTTCTCTGTATTGTGTGTGTGTGTGTGTGTGTGGTCCCTAGGTGGCTTCTCCCCCTGGACGCCCCTTCTACTTTGTTGTGTAGAGTCAGTCTTACCACCGCCCACCCCCGCCCACCCCAGACATACTCCCTCACAGAATCCTCAAAGACACGTCCCAAACGGACCTATTGTGTATGGCGACCAGGTATACTGTGCGGCTTACACTGCTCTCCCGCGCGTTGTCAGAGCTCCTTCGTCTTGCTGTTTCTCGTACGAGACTTTGAGCCACCCGTGCTGTCTCTCACCGTTCTCACAAGGTCTCTCAGAAATATCGTGAGGTGCAGGAAACTTCCTCACGAGAGACCCCGTTGATTAGGCTGGTCATGAACTGTCGAAGGCGGACGTAGAATACCAAAGGCATGTGACATGGCCCCCTGCTGGCCCCACATAACCACGCCTGACGTAAGTGGATTACAGAGTGACTCACACAATTACAACATGGAAAGCCTACGATAGAGCCAAGAGTGATTTCCATCTTAATCTAAATGTATTCCAGTTTCAACTTTCCACTGATCTTCACTTCAGTCTAACAACACCATTTCACTCTGAACTAGTTAGTCTCTTATATTCAGGAGTAACTTAAAGGTTATAATGGCCAGGACTCGGAAGGAATCTTCGAAGTTCGAGTTCGCCGTAGTGATGATAGTACGGGAAGACTGGGAATGGTTTAAAAGGGGGAGGGAGGGGGTAGGGGGTGTTGACAGCCCCCCCTCACCTCCTCCGCTCAATCCCACAGCACACGCACGTTTCAACCGCCAACGAATTATACCAATAATCGACAATTGGACGAGGGAACACTCTCGCTCATTGGCTGTAGACGCATCCCGAGATTAGCCGAGGGAATCCCGACTAAGAATTTAATTAAGACGAGAGAATCCGATCTTGTATGTAGTTACTAACACGGAGAGGGTTATGTGGTGTAGGGGAGGTGGCGGTGCTGGAAGCTGCGGCAGTTAGAGCTGGGTGAAGGTCAAAGTTCTGGCCTTCCCATTGTTATCAAGACTATTCTGGGAGAGAGAGAGAGAGAGAGAGAGAGAGAGAGAGAGAGAGAGAGAGAGAGAGAGAGAGAGAGAGAGAGACTCCACACCTCCCCTCCACCTTTTTTTTTTTTTTCCTTCTCAGTGTGTGTTAACACGACGGGCCAGCTGGTGATGTTGAGTGGCCGGGGAGAATGCAATTCCAGGTGTATGACGTGAGTTCAAACGTCTGTTGTCTTCGTAATTTGTAAAAGGTAACTTGCGATCATCTCTCGTTCGATCTTGTACCCTCCCACAACCATGTCTGAAACTTTGATTTTGATAGTAATGCCGCCTCTGGCACGGAAACACATTATCATACATGTATGTATATGAAACATGAATTATTTTGGTACTAATTCCGAGCTTGTATATATATATATATATATATATATATATATATATATATATATATATATATTCATATGAGTCCACGGGGAAAATGAAACACGAAAAGTTCCCAAGTGCACTTTCGTGTAATAATCACATCATCAGGGGAGACACAAGACGCAATAATTGTGATCCTTTCCAATATATACATATATATATATATATATATATATATATATATATATATATATATATATATATATATTTATTTATATAGTTACAGACAGTCGTAGCGTCAGAGCTAGTTGCGTGGCATTCAACAGACCGAAGTACGATTCTTCCTTTTCCATCAGTACACATCTGTGGGTTCTGGAATTGATAACATTTTCACCCACTGAACCTGACGACAATTAGAAGTTGGCATGTCAAGCAATCTCTCATGCTGGCTTTATCTCATCGACCTGGTGAGCTTGATGGGTTGTATAGACCTTTCATTTTGTAATTACGGCGCAAGCGGGAGGAGGGGGGGTGGGTTGGGTAAGGGTACTTTACGCCACGATAAGCGCAATACATTGCAGAGAGAGAGAGAGAGAGAGAGAGAGAGAGAGAGAGAGAGAGAGAGAGAGAGAGAGAGAGAGAGAGAAGCGATCCTGGCCCTCGTATTTCATAATGTTTTGCGTCCGATCAGCCATGTATAATTACGGAGGAAGGCAGACGGTGATTGTCGGGTCCAACAGGCATATTAACATCGTGTCTCACGGACATGGGGTTGAGGGAGGGAGGTGGGGCGCGCGCACCGCGAGAGGGTGACCTGCGGGGCCTGTAGTTAAATCCGATAGCATCCCGAGCAATTTAATTGCCCCCCCCCCCCCCCCCCCACCGAAAATGAAGGGTCTTCGGTGCGCTGAAATATGAGACGTCGGGGTTAACAAATGGATCAGACCTGACACTCGCATGGGCTCAGGATGTTGAGGAGCGGGGAGGGAGTTAAAGCCTCCGCTTTTTTGTGCTGTTGCTATCAAGGAAGGACAAAACGTTACATGGCGTTCTTCGTGTTGCGTGAATAGATCCGCATGTCTATTGAAGGTTTTCAGCGCGTTCTTTTGCGCATGGTGATGTGAGAGTGTCTACACCTGCGCACATCCATAGATGTTTCTATTTTCCACAAGCGGGATTCGAACCGCATCCGCGCAAATGAGTGCTTCTGGGGAAGTATGGTGGTCCTTGCTAGCAACTCGCTGTTAGCGCTGCCGTCTCTCCTTCTCGTAAAGGCGGTTCGAACCTCACTGGTGGACGTAGATTGGTGTAGTGAAATCTATTACTATGATTATTTCCTCATTGAACGCACTCTTGGTTGCCCGGAAGTCAGAATATTATCGAATCATTGACTGGGACAGTTTGATGGATCAAAGAATTTGGGAGGGCATTTTTTTTTTTTTGAAGGATGCTCTGTTGACCAGGGTTCTGTTGTTTAGTGCTCTGTTGACTGATGTTCCCTAGACCATTGCTATGTTGACCAACGCTGTGTTGACCACTGCTCCGTTGACCCATGCTATGTCGACCTGGATCTGGACTCTCCTGACCTCTGCCGTGTTGACCTGGTCTATACTGTGGTCACGGAGGCGTTCACCTCTCTCTCGTGGCAGACCCCTCTTGAGCACAATGGTACTCACTGCTATGACGAACATTCCAGTATTCATCAATGATATCTACGTCCACCGGCAGCAAAGCCTCGCAATGAATATTGGAAGTTCAGGGACTCGGTGGGAGGGGCCAACACGTACACCCAAACGTTCATCATAAGCCTCACCTTTTGCGAGAAAACTTGTTAGATAGACGATTTCAGGTCCACCAGAAAATGCGCTAGTGAGGAATATATATTCGCGGTGAGGAAGGTTGCTGGTGGATGAGGTATGTGTGATGGTAGAATGGGTTATGGTGGATGTGGTGGTGGTGGTTTGGTTGTGTTATTTTGGACTTAAGGGATCGAGTTTGCGTTGAATTATGGGCTTTGATTGGATAAGAGGTGGGGTCGATGTGAGTCCAGGAGTAAAGGAATAGGACGGATGTGTAGGTGGGTATGTGTAAGGTAGGAGGGGTGTGTGGTGGGCATGTGTAGAGTGGTTGGATGTGTAGGTGGATATGTGTAAGGTGGAAGGGGTGTGTGGTGAGCATGTGTAGAGTGGTTGGATGTGTAGCGGGTATGTATGGGGCGGGTCGGATGTGTAGTGGGCATGTGTATCGTGTGTTGGGTGTGTGGTAGGTATGGCTAGAACGTGCATGTGGTGAGATAGCATTCAGATGGTGTGGTTATTGTGAGTCTAACGGTTTATTGAATTTAGGTAAGCACTTAGCGGAAAACCCACTGTTGAGATTTCACAGATATTACAGAACTAGGAGGACTATAATCGCAACAAGGTGACCAATCACAAAAGAGCCCAGAGTCGATGTGTGTTTGTTAGTGCGTATGTATAATTACCTGTTTTTACCGTACGGGAACAGAATGTTACACTCGTGTTGTCCCCGTTTCTTAACACTGTATATGTTTACCATATCTTTGAACACACACACACACACACACACACACACACACACACACACACACACACACAGAAATGGTGACTGGCAATGTTGTGCGTAATACATCTTCGATTTATTGGTTTATCAGAAGACCATTCCACCATTGATAGCCGCTGGGCTGTTTCCAATGGGGTGTTTTAAGGTTTAGCCTCCCAGCGCGACGGTATGTTCCTTGAACACGACGGTACGTCGCTTGAACACGACGGTACGCCTCTTGAACACGACGGTACGCCTCTTGAACACGACGGTACGTTCCTTGAAGACGACGGTACGTCCCTTGAACACGACGGTGCACCCTTGGACACGACGGTACATCTCTTGAACACGACGGTTCGATCCTTAAGCACAATGGTACGATCGTCCGGTGCGAAACTGTAATCGTTGAGTGCGACGGTACGATCCCTGAACACGATGGGACCATCGTTTACAGTACGACGGTACGATCCTTGAGTAGCACGGCGGTGCACCGCTCGAGGGTAATGATGGCCTGGCATTTGATCTGACCGTTATTAAAGTGTATGGTCGAAGGCCACCCTATTATCTCCATAGGCCGTACCGTCGTGCTCAAGCACGGTACGGAATGGTCGCCCTCGGGCCGTACCGTCGTGCTCAAGAACGGTACGGAACAGTCGCCCTCAAGTGGGTCATTGACAACAATTTCCCGATGTAAGAATCACACATCCAACGTCGTCAGGCCAAGTTAGTAAGAAATAGAAAATGGCATAATGTTATGTAGTGATACATATTTTGACAGAGACCACCCTTATTTTTCTCTCGTTTTTCTTTTTTCAAGATCTTTCAGCACATGAAAAGTGTTCCTTATGTCGTGTGTTCATAGAGTCTTTAACTTCTTTTCTGAAGATTCTGAAGAATTACCTCTCATTAATGATAAGATGACTTTGCAGAATCACCTTGCATTAATGATACGAAGACTTTGGAGAATTACCTTGCATTTATTACTTAATGATTCTAAAGAATTACCTTGCATTTATTACTTAATGATTCTAAAGAATTACCTTGCATTTATTACTTAATGATTCTAAAGAATTACCTTGCATTTATTACTTAATGATTCTAAAGAATTACCTTGCATTTATTACTTAATGATTCTAAAGAATTACCTTGCATTTATCAACTGAAGATCCTGAATAATTACCTTGCAGTTTTTCATTTGAAGATACTGAAGAATTCCCTTAATTATTATGTATGAAGATTCTGGAGAATTACTTTGCATTACTTTTCATTCATTGAAAAGTCTGAGGAATTTTACCTTTCCCTTATTATGAACTGATGATTATGAAGTGTTACTTCACGTTTGATGTTTGAATATTCTATAGAATTTTCCCCTTGCATTTAACCCAAGCCCCTCCAAGAATATCAGGAAATTCCCTGACTCCTAGTAACTAGAAAAGGATAGGGAGAATATCAGGTAGTCCAGCTAGCAATTCCAATGACTCTCTCTCTCTCTCTCTCTCCCTCTCTCTCTCTCTCTCTCTCTCTCTCTCTGAATCTCTCCTGCTAGGGAAGTCCCAGTTTCATCCCCCCCCCCCCCCCCCCCGCCAACATTTCCCCCCACCTTATGAAACTTTTCGCTGAACAATGCGAAGGAAAAAGAAAATGTTTAATTGGGGAATATTTTTCTTTTTCTTATGGTAATGGATTTAGGGAAAGTCTCCCGGGAAGGGGGGGGGGGGGGAGAGGAGGAAGTACACTGCTCTAGGGAAAGCTGCACACACACACTCACACACACACACACACACACACATGCCAGGCAAGGTTACATATATTACATATATAATGGCTTAGGCCGCCCAAGGACCCCAGGTACGGATTCTGTGATTCTGAATGACTCAATACCACGACAGGGACAATTATAGGGATGGTTATGGGTTGGCAACACGCAGGAGCCAGCCATTACGAAAGCGGACACGGTTCTCATGTACCACCCCCCTTCCATCTTATCTTTTATTTGTGTTTCTTTTCTTTTCTTTCTTTTTTTTAATTCGGTTCCTCTTCGTTTAGTATGTTGCTATTGTCCTCTGTTTCGGGCGTCAGGCGACCCATAGTGTATAGAGGGAATGGCGCGGAGACAGTAAATGGATAATTTGGATGGACAGTGAGAGGGAATAGGGGGACGTAATGTTAGAAATGTGTAAGGAAAAATGGGTGGAAAAGGGGGAGTGGACAATGAGACGGAACAGGGAGTCGTAATGGTAGAAATATGTAAGAGAAAAAGTGCAGAGGGTCGTAGCACAGGAGGAAAACTAGAGAAAATGGGTGAAAAGAAGACATCCTTAATAGACCGAGAGACGAGAGAATGAAGAGGAGAGAGATAGAAGGTAAGAGAAGAGGAGATATGGAAGAATGAAGGAAGAAACAGATATTCAGCAGGTGAGAGGCGGAAGAGTTAGACTGAAGAAGCCAGAAGACGGCGGCGTAATACCAGAAGAGGGAACAGGTAAAACATGTGAACGGCATTAATGAAGAAAAGTCATGAAAATAAAGAAAATGCTCCATCTAGAAGCAGGTACGCCACCGGCCCCCCACCTCCCCACTAACACAAGCATCGCAGTGAGAACCTTCTTAAAAGACCTCCCCTCTCTCTCCTGCTCGCAAGTCCCAGGCAGCACACCCCGGGTCAGGAAGGAGAGAGGAAGAGAATGAGAGGAGGAGGAGGAGGAGAAGTTGATGGAAAAGGAGCCTCCCCTGTTCTCCTGGACCCTTGAGTAAGAGGACTATTCAGCAACCTCCACCTGCCGGGGACACACGAGAGCTACTCCGGAAAATTACCTCCGACTTCGTCCAAATATTGTAATACCGCTCGCGTGTTTTATCTCATAACACAACCCCCTCCCCCTGCCCCGTTTCCCCCTCCGTGCAAGCGACTGTGTGTCTGAGAAGAAGCTAATAAATTGTTGTGTCCTTTCTCTCAACGCCTCACCTCTCTCTCTCTCTCTCTCTCTCTCTCTCTCTCTCTCTCTCTCTCTCTCTCTCTCTCTCTCTCTCTCTCTCTCTCTCTCTCCTCATATTGGAAATCGCAAGCGCTTGGATGTAGATGGGGGCCTTTAATAACGCCTTTGTTTCACATCCTCACCACCGGAGACACGGGGAAAATAAGTCCCGAAGAAGTCCAAAGAGGTCCTTTTTCTTCTGTGATCATAAGATGTTAAGGGAGGTGGTTGCGAGGGATCGTCCGCGCAACACAAAGAAGACGAGGGACGAGGAGGTCTGGCGGCGGGGGCGCTACATGTTCTGGGCTGCCAGCGTCAGACGCGTCTGGTGGTTCCTTGTGCAGTAACGAATCCATCCATGTCACTCCAGAGGAGAGGGATTAAAGAGGTTCTTAGAGTGTTCAACTCTCTCTCTCTTTCTCCCTCTTTCCCCCCCCCCCTCTCTTTTTCTCCCTCCTGGTATACTTCTATCCACCATGGTATCTCTCTAGACTCATTCTTACGAAGAAACGCCGGGTAATTTTTCAGAAAATAGGAGAAAAATAAAGAAAACGTACCTCCATGTTCAGGTAGTACATTTTTAATCCACGTGTACCCCACTCTACTCAACCTTTTCAAAGCGGCTTTTAGCAGCAGACTCTTGGACGCCATTGTGCTGGCGTACTTTATAACGGAGACGTCCATGAAAGAGGAGGGAGGGAGGGAGGATGAGGAGGAGGAGAGAAAGAGGTTGAGCGGAAATAAAAAGGGGAGATGCCGTTGGAAAATTGAAGATAGGAGGGAAGAAGAGAAAATGGGTAGAAGAAGGACGAAGAAGGGGAAACGGTTCTTCCTTCTCTTCTTTGACAGTACCAGACAAATATTTGAGGGGGGTGTGGTGGCGGCGGCGGGCGACCTGGCCTGAATCTGGGGCAGGTCGTTGACCCGGCCCCCGCCGTGCAGGCAGGCAGCAGCAGCAGCAGGAGGGAGGGAGGCAGGCGCGAGCGCGGTTCATCAATTCTCCTGAAGGAAGACTGCAGTCTGGGGCTTGTGTGCGCTGGGGCTTGTGTGCGCTGGCGCGGTCCAGGCTTCCCCACTGTTGCCAAATACTTGCTGGAACCCAGACCCTGTTGCTGGGAGGACGGTTAAATAATACACCATATATATATATATATATATATATATATATATATATATATATATATATATATATATATATATATATATATATATATTATCATCCCAGGATCTCTCTTTCAGAGTGTCCTGGTGTTATTCACGATGTATTTCCATAGGCTCCTGGAAGCCCAGTGCTGCGCTGCTTCCAGTAGCAGCGAAATGTGGACCTCTTTGGAGTGAGAAGAGTTCTTTTTCGAGACCGTACTCCCAGTGATAACAGCCACGCCAAAGGTAACTTTTCCGAACACAGCTGTAGCCGATGATCTTTCAGTGAGTGTTCAGTTCACTGAAACCAAAATTTCAAGAAAAATCGATCCATGTATTTAGGACCCACGGATGAACGCCTTCACGCTCGTAACCCGTGACAGAGATGAATCCAGCTTGTACCCTCCCATAACCTGAGGCGTCAACCACTCCCACTCAATACAACTCCAACTGTACCAGGTATCACGTGTGTCACACACACACACACACACACACACACACACACACACACACACACACACACACACACACACACACTTAACATTCACTTCCCACACCACAAAGTAACGTCCTCGAAACCACTTACTGGCACCAAGTTTTGAACAGAGAAAATCATTTCCGTTTTCGACATCCTCTATAAACAGGCCCCTCCGCTCCATCCTAAACTTCGCCTCGTCTTCCTGACTAATCATCCCGTCCAAAATGAGTACATACCAGCCCAAACTACACAGCACTGAGCATTAGGTAACTGTTATCGACTGCCTTGGCACCAGCGAACCTCCAGTACCTGCGCGATGAAACAAGAAATACATCAAAGTCCGACTCGCCCCAGTATGCTCAGGACTCAGCCTTTGCAACAGCTCCTGCCACCCTTTCCAACCCAAGATGCCTGATAACCGGCCATCATCCCTGTGGTAGAAATAGAGAGAAAAAAAAGCTCACACATATTTTACACTTCAGCAGCTTATACTTACTGCTCCCTCCTCCCCCTTCCCCATACAGGCAAGACAAAACACACACCCACGAGCTTACACATATTTTACACATCAGAAACTTATACTTACTGGTACCCCTTTCCCATACAAGCACGACGTTGACCAAACACATACCCGCAGTAATGACTGGACGAGCTATGTACAACCGCCTCTCCCAACTCACCTTTAAAAACCCCCCGCCAAACCGAAATACACCCATCTCAATCTTCACTCCTCCGGCATGTACGAGCTACGCTTTCTCGCCTCCGTTCAGGATGCCTCCCATCTCTTTGCAGAAAACGATTCACAGTATCGCAGGACCCCCAGCCCCCTCATACCCAAGTTGAAATTTCCATAATGCAAACGTTGAGCAGCTACTCCTCAAATGTCCTGCACATACATCCCTTACACAGACTTACACACTCGTCACCACACTTCTTGATCTCTGGTCCCGACCACTGGACTTGGCTGGTTTCATGTGGGCCGCAGGAGCACCTGCAGATCTTCGAGTATATATATATATATATCCCCTGGGGATAGGGGAGAAAGAATACTTCCCACGTATTCCCTGCGTGTCGTAGAAGGCGACTAAAAGGGGAGGGAGTGGGTGACTGGAAATCCTCCCCTCTCGTTTTTTTTTAATTTTCCAAAAGAAGGAACAGAGAAGGGGGCCAGGTGAGGATTTTCCCTCTAAGGCCCAGTCCTCTGTTCTTAACGCTACCTCGCAAATGCGGGAAATGGCGAATAGTATGAAAAAAAAAAAAAAAAATATATATATATATATATATATATATATATATATATATATATATATATATATATATATATATATATATATATATATATATATACATATATATATATATATATATATATATATATATATATGATGAATGTGTGTATATATGTAGATGTATGAATACAGATACGTAGATGCATTTGTGTTTGAATACATATTTCTTGATCATTTTTAACTCATTTTGTTTCACATGTCTTTATATCATCTCACATATCATTACAGCGTCGTTCCTTGTTATCCACTAATATGAAATACTTAACATCATGGTTCGTACGACTTTCTCCTCCAAAATCAAAACAAGCAGGAGAGGACGTTATCTAGGTAATGCCTTTGCCAGGCTCTGCTCGTCCCCCTCGAAGAACCACCTCTTCACATCCTGCACTTGGGCAAGACTTAGATGATAGATAATAGATGATGATTCCACACACACACACACACACACACACACACACACACACACACACACACACACACACACGAGGAGTTTTGATCCTGCTTTTAGCCTTACGATACACAGGCGAAGGCACAGGGTTGGGTTCGGCTTTGCTTTCCCTTCGGGGTAAGCTACGAGCCGACGTACTGCTGGAAGGACGTTTTAATTAGAGCATATTTACACTGTCTCTAGTTAATGAGTGTCAACATGGCTGCCGGTGAGGAGGGGGAGGAGGGGGGGGTGTTAGTGTGTGGGTGTAGGACGTGGGGAGGGATGTGAAGCAGTGGCAGTAAGAAGGGTGAGGCTTTAGGGATTTTAAGGAGGGAAAAGGTAAGATCCATTGTGTTTTTAAGTTATATAATGTGAAGTTCCTTGGGGAAAGAGGGTGAGAGGGAGTCAGACTGAGGCTTGTTGTAAGAGGGATGATTATGGTATGAGGTGTTGGGACGAGAGGTTATGATACAACGTTTACGTAGAATTGAATACTTGAAGGAAGGTATAGAGACACGACGAAGAGAGAAATAAAAGAAGTGTTTCAGTCCGCTGCCTCGGCGAATCATATTCGAGGTGATGGGGAGGGTGGAGGAGTCACCAGTTGACAGGGAATTGGACGGTGAAACAACATCATGATCGAGAAGTGGACACCAGCTGCAGCAGTAAGTGGTGTAGCACCTGCTGCTGCATGAGAACATCAGCGCCAGAAACAGCGGCAGAAGTAGGCTGGTTGGTCAAAGGCTTTTTGGCCCCTCGATTGCCGTCAAGGTCGTCATCGTCCAGGTCATAAAACCACCAGACGGAACACTCACTTCATGTGTACGAGGTAAGGCATGTACTTCACTACATATATATGGCCATTCTGCGCGTAGATATAGTGCTCTTGGGGACGTTACTAAGTCATTGACAACGTTCTGTTTATATATTGAGTTTCCTATTATGAAATTCTACGTAAGATGAATACCTATGTACAATACGCATAGCTTTTCGATAACGTTTGATTTCAGTAAAATCGAACGTAAATAAGTAAGATAAATGTGACTGATGCAGATGCTAATGGATTCAAAATAAGGCGGCCTCAACCTAATGTGGTCCTCATTAACATGTACAAAAAAAGAAATACGCGTGGAAAAATACAGATGAAAAAAGGGAGAAACACTTGCGTTTCGAATTTTTCTGTTGGTTCTTTGCCAGAGTGACGAGCAAGCCAAACATTACTTTGTGTGTTCAATTTATCGAATGTTTTACTGTGGAAATATTGAATGTCAGTTCATGATGGACGTAATTTCCGTAGCTTTCGTTGCTCTGACGAGAAAGCTTTGCACTAAGCATCCGTTGCTCTGACTAGAAAGCTTTGCACTAAGCTTTAGTTACCCTGGCTAGGAAACTTTGTGCTATGCCTCAGTTCCTCTGACAAGAAAGCTTTACACTAAGCTTCAGTTGCCCTGACTAGAAAGCTTTGCACTAAGCTTCAGTTCCTCTGACAAGAAGACCTTGCACTATGCTTCAGTTTCCCTGACTAGAAAGCATTGCACTAAGCTTCAGTTGCCCTAAGTATAAAGCTTTGTACCAGTCTTCATGTTACCCCCCATCCGACGATCAGAAAGCTTTCCAAAGAGGGACTGAAAGAACGTCGTCTCGAGGCGGGTATGCCGGCGGGGCACGACGGGGCAGAGGGGTGGTCGTCGCATGTGTGTACACAACGCAGGTCCATAAAGCACCACATGACTGTGTCTTACAGGAGCACCTCATCCCTCAAACTGAGCTTCTTAAAGACTCGCACACGTGGGACGGATAAAGTAAACCAGCGAGAGAGAGAGAGAGAGAGAGAGAGAGAGAGAGAGAGAGAGAGAGAGAGAGAGAGAGAGGGAAGTGGAGGCAACATTTCTTTTCTCCTTTGTCTGATATGTTGGAAGGGAGATGGACTTGACAAGAGGAACAAACACACACTGGCGTAGTTGAGGCCATGCTCCACACACACACGCACACACACACACACACACACACACACACACACACACACACACACACACACACACACACACACACATACATTACAGTAGATAAGACCATTAATTCATAGCTGGTACGAGATGTGTTTGTGACCTGCGCTTCGAAGCCAGCGGGTTATATGTACATGGAAGGGGAACAAAAAATTACATACCAGTTGAGGAGTTCATCCCAACGGATGGAGGAAGGAACGAAATTTGAGAGGAATGGAGGATGGTCATAGAGGGTGTGTGTGTGTGTGTGTGTGTGTGTGCTGAACAGGGACCTGAAGGTAAGCGGTGCAGTAGACCGAAGACACTCTGGACTCAGACAGGTGTGGGATGACGGGACTGGATCTAGTCGGGAGTATTGACCGTGGAATAACGGGAGGACAAGAGAAGAGCGAGGCCGTTGTTGAGTGACAGGCGCGGGAGGAGGAGAAGACAGATCGAAAGCGAGGGTCTGTCTGTGGATGAGGCACCTGGCTTTATGTAGGTCTGGAGGCTGTGGTCCACAGGAGGGGAAAATGGGAAGACGCTTCAGGTGTGGGAATGGCATATACAGTAATGACAGTGAGGGACTAAGCTATAGGCAGGGGTCCGGTAACACCTCCTTGCCTAATGCACTTCCCTCCATAGTATAAAGAGTAGTAGATTAGGCAAGGAGGTGCTACCGGGCTCCGCCTGCGTGAAGTTACACCCCGCCGAGTGAAAAGTCACCTTTGGCGACGCTGCGTCATCGGGAGAATACGGTCGTGTCACAGAAGAACTTCTCATTCCAAAGGAGTTCTATCATTTCCCTGCTACTGGAAGTAGCGCAGCCTTTGAAGCTGCAGGAGCTCTTGGAGAAAGGTCTTGGAAAACACCGGGACCCTTTTCTTTTAGAAAGGTGGTCCTAGGACAGTTTCAGACAGGTATAAAAAGAAAGTTTATGTAAGAAAGGTTGGAACGAATATTCAAATGCAAGACATGTTAAAGAAACACTTTTAAGAAGTTTAGAAACTTGCTGCTGCCAAGACGAAGAGTGGCTTCGAATTAGTCCGTGAATGAAGTAGGATCCAGAGCTGCTGATGAAGAGGATATTAGCAGTCTCCTCTGCTAGGCAGTTGCTAATCGAGTCCCTCCAGCATTCAAAGTAGCAAAGTTAATGTTCTCACAATCTGCAGTGGATGTACGATTCCAAAATTCTTAGTGAACAGTGTATTACATACGCAGATGTTGCGACTGGTCGGGATAGAGCATTGGGATCCTGCAGGGTCTTGAGGTACGTTTGATGGACGTATGAAGGGAGGAGGATGAGGACAGAAGCGTGATGACAAAACTTGCGATGATTTGCGTTGATATTTTACACGAAATAAAGAGAAGACTGAAATTGCTTTGAGCAAGCTTACCTTCAGTGTGATTGTACTACAGAAGATCTGCTGCAGAAAAGACAGGAAGAATGATATAGAGCCTTTGAGAATGGAAAAGCTGTTGCTCATCTGTGTGCATTTCATGCCCTAGAGAAGACTGATGGAAGGATTGTACACTGATGGAGAAGAAGGATCACCATTGTGAAGGACAGATTGTACGGTACATAGCCTCGAACACCTGGGACGTCACTCCTAAAGTTTGCAGGGAGTTTTGGCTCACTTCAAGGAAGACGTTTTAAAGGAAGTGTGCCACTGTCACTCGGCCAAGGCCCAGTCTCCTGACGTGGGATGTAGGGCAAAGCCGAGATCCCGTGACGTGAAGACGAACCCCATCACTCACACTTGCCACAGGTTAACGTGGCCGTTAGTGGACACCTACCTCTGGAAAAATCCCCCTCCCTCTGAAGGTAGAACTACTGTTCTCGTTTATGATAAATTACGATGATTAGTAAAGCCGAGAAATAATTCATTTATACATGGGATAAATGATTTAGACTGGAGATTATGTTGTCTTGTACGATTTCCATGCTATAATCATTTATGATTCTATTATACGTTCTCCCACTTCAGAAGTCAGTGCGAGTGTATCTGGTCCTCAGACTGATTCTTAACACCTGAGGAAGGTGTTCAAAGAGTCTGCAGCTTGTGGATGTTGATGGTTGATGGTATGAAGGCCTTAACGACCCTGGTAGGTGATAGACCTAAAGCCCAAACAACCAACCAATCAACCAACCAATCAAACGTTACATCAGCGAAGGCCAACGTTCTTTAATTGGTGGTTACTGAATGACGTAGACGGCCTTAGAAATGACCCTGTCAGACGACAGTCGCATTTACCAAGTTGAGCTGACCAACCTAATCAAAAGTGACGTCATTGTGCGATTCTTTGATTTACAGGTTTTAAGACGAATGATTTTTCAGTATGTGAGATTTGAAATAACGTCGACCTTCAAGACATATGGTTCATCTAACCCACCTCCAATTAGGATTGTTAATTGATGTTTAATGACATAGTTCCTGGACACCCTTTATGGGATCTCCAGTTAAAGTATTTAATTGATTTTGAATATCATTTGGTGAAGCAGCCTCGCCGATGGTGACTTCTCACCCTAGCGTTAACCGCATGGAGGCGGAGTCCGGTAACGCCAGTAGAATTAAGCGTAAATGTCATCCGATGAGAAGAGATTCGTAGCCTAAGATGTTTACTTCTCCAGCGTGGGGCCTGGCGTACCCAAGGGGCGCCCCGATGGAATCTGGGACAAGAAGTTATCCCCGACCAGAACTAGGTTTTTCAGGCCAGCACATTCCTTAGAATTTCAGACCCTGAAATCCTCCTCGGCTAGCGAGGGGTTGTGTTGGCAGCTCGGGAGAAGATGACCTCACAGCTGGACGTTCTCCAATGGTTTTCTGTGGGATACAAAATCTTCTCTATGATCTAAAGAGCGCGGGAAAGTTCCCTGTCTCAGCGACACGTACGTGTTCCCACTTCTCATATATATGAAAAAAGAGAATATATATATATATATATATATATATATATATATATATATATATATATATATATATATATATATATATATACATGTATATATATATATATATATATATATATATATATATATATATATATATATATATATATATATATATATAAGTATATATCCCAGACACGTCTCTGAAGTCACTTGTAAGTTATACTAACAAGAGGAGGTTCTTGACGCGACGTTCCTTTAAGAAACTCGTAAATTTCCCTAACCTCAGTCATATCTAAAGGAAAAATCTGAGGAATGTAAATCCGCTGCATAAGATATTACTTCGGCTACAAAAGCTATTCAGATAAACGCGTATGTTTTATTCCAGGTTTGTTTGTGAGGGGGAACTTTATTGCGATAATCATCTTTAAACAGTTTGTTTATTGTGCTCGACTGGGAGTCCAACTCATATTTTACTCGTCTCTGAGTTCACCTCATTGTTGTACTTGTTTAGAGTTCAACATATAGTGGTGTTAGAGTTCAACTCATACGCGTTTAGGATTTTAACTCGTATTCGTCTCGGAGTTCAACTCATACTCATCTCGAAGTTCAACTCGTAACTGTCTCGTCTCGGAGTTGAACTCACATTATACTCGTCTCGGAGTTCAACGCGTCAGTTTGACCGCGGTGTAGTTCCATTCCTGATCGCGTTAAGTTCAGACTTCCTCCCTAAAAAGCAACATTAGGGAGATCCTTAGCCTGTGGTCCCACAGGACTCATTCCCAAAGGAACATACAGTACCTATTCCCAAAGGTATATACAGTACCTATTCACAAAGGAAAACACAGCGCTCATTCCCAAAGGAGTTTAGGGATGTGTGTGTGACACACTCACACCACGACCCGCGTCACTTCACGGCATCCGAGGGAACCCGGGCTTAGGGTTTGGAAATCCAGGTGTGTCTGGGGGCGAAGGGGCGCATGGGCAAAATACTGCAGACGTGGGATTTAGGGGAAAGGGGCGTCTGGGTTTAGGGCCGTGAGAAGGGGAATGATTGCCTCGATCAGGTTCTCTCTCTCTCTCTCTCTCTCTCTCTCTCTCTCTCTCTCTCTCTCTCTCTCTCTCTCTCTCTCTCTCTCTCAGAAAAGAGAACATTTGTCTTCTCTCAGGATTTACCTGCAGCGTTGCGGGGACCAGAGGTGTGGGAAAATAACGAAGGTGGCTTTGTAAGCCTGGATGGAGTATGTATTGAGTGTGTGCGGCTGTGGTCCACATACGTCTGTTGCTGGTAAACTATTCTGGATTGCGAAATAGCCATTTACTCTACGGTGAATATATATATATATATATATATATATATATATATATATATATATATATATATATATATATATATATATATATACATATATATATATATATATATATATATATATATGTATTCCTATATATATATATATATATATATATATATATAGTGGAGAGCCAGAGAACTGGACGAGAGGTAAGTAATAGTTCTCACTGCTTGGAGAGATATGAGGATAAATGAGGTAGAATATGCTATTGAATTAGAAAAGATAGCTTAATAGATTTTATTGAGTATTTAGTATTCATGTCAGGCAAATGATAACCACCTATAGGCTATTTTGATACTAGTATACGATCTAGACCAAAGATAGGAACTAGACAGCACTGGAAGTGATATATGATGCGAGAGGTGACACGAGAGAGAGAGAGAGAGAGAGAGAGAGAGAGAGAGAGAGAGAGAGAGAGAGAGAGAGAGAGAGAGAGGAAAGCAGAATTGCTATATGATGAGAGTGAACGAGTGAAGGAGAGGTAGAGAACAGTATGTCACTTTTCGGGACTCGCTGAGAGTTACTCAGGATTAAAAAGACTTTTTCGAGGATGAACGTCAGCAGTGGAGAGAGTTCACACTAAACCCCTGATGCGTGGGGGAGATCAACTCCCACCCACCATCATCACATACCCCAGTGTGTATATATATCGTCACACTGCAGTATATAAAGTATATGAAGGGAATATTACAGAGCGAGAAGCAATAGAAGGGTGAACTGGCCACGTCTTTAAGGGACTTTAGGGTAAACATTTTTTTCCGTTTTTCAGTGTGGAGGAGGATCACTGTGGCAAATCCAGTGTCAACAGTTAGTTATCAGTTATCGTAGTTTGTATCTTTTAATGCATTATGAATTATTCCTTCAATTAACTTAGATATTCATTCGATGAGAAAGATGTATAATGAAGTATATAAATCATATTCCTTTTTTGTAGTGCTACTGAATTATAATCACTAATTTTGTCAACGTATATTGTAATGTATGTTTTCTGATCATTTTGAAAGTACATAAACGAAACTGTCACTTTACGTCAGATATGCTACAAAATACAGCCACATTTAGTATTTTTCCCTGTATTGTGTACTCACCTGGGCCAGTGTAATCAATTCTTAATCCCTAATCCATCAAGCCTCATAGCCTTGTCAGTACAATCAAACGTAAGATACGTTACGATAAGCCATCTGGATCTGTCATGGCCAGGTGTGGTTGCCTTGTCGTAGGCCTCCTCCTGCTGGTGGTGTCGTCGTCTGAAGGGCTCGAGAGCAGAGGACACTGCACTGCCCTGTGGCTAGCCACAGATAGGGGTCCTCTGGTAGACAACACACTCACTCACATATATGTTACCCTGATCTACTTAGTGAGGTTTTCGGCTTCTGACGGGGGGCCTTCAGAGAGCGTCGATGGTAGAGAAGGTCTTCTCAGTCCATCTCACTCGACGCTTCGCTACAAAGTTTTCGGAGTCGGAAGATTAGCCGACGACAGACTAATTTATACCACTCGGGGTCTCTCCCGCGCACCTGACCTCAGTCTACGACTCGAGTAAAAGGACTAGTGGGCGTCGACTGTTGGCTGTCAGTAATAAATGTTGTGTCGTCGCACGGCCGACGCGCCGAAGTTTTAAACTTTTCGCCGAAGGAAAAGATGACTGTTTTATGAAGACACGTCCTCTGGCTCGTAGCTCTTTCGTTGGTCGTGGGCAACATCTGTGGAGTGTTTGATTCTCGATCATTATTTGTTGCGGGGAAGGGATAGGTGTCAGACAGACGTTCAGCTCGAATGTGGAGTTTAGGTGTGGACGAACCGAGTGATCTGTGGAAGAAGGGAGGTGGTCGACGAAGCAGAGAAGAAGGGGTTGGGAACATGAAAGAAATCTTGAAGAACGTTGTTGTTCGTGGTCAACTCTGTGGTCACAAGGTAGTGTACGTCTTGATGACACAGTTCAAGTCTGAAATAGCTTTACGTCCTTTGTGGGGGGGTTCGATCGTAAGCTAGGAATTGGATGCCTTTCAAGAGGGGGATTCTTATCATAATTCTTTTGTCATAAGTGTAGTCACTCCTCACCTGTCGTAATTAGTAGCTACGACCCAGTTGGTCGCTGCTTATCGCTTGACGTCATTCATAATTACGCTGAAGCTGTTACCGGGGATCAGCTGTTTGGTGTGATGCATTCAGTGATGTATGGCATTGACTGGAAATAGGTGTGTCCTTAGTGACGTGTACTGACAGGGCTTCGTCCCCCTCCCCCGTGCTAACACTTCCAGCCATCGTCCAGTCACTTTGACCTGTGTTACCTCAGTTCGTCCTCAAGCTTTCTTCAGCCTCCATCGCCTTAAGCCTCATGCATCACACAGTCATCTCACTTATAATCAGTTTGGCTTCCCCTGGACGTGGTCCGCCGTCGATATCCTTTGCTGGTATCTTATTAACATCGGGTTCTCCTTTCTTAAAGGCTTTGCGAAATCCTATTATGTAGTGCTTGATATCTCGAAAGCTTTTTGACAGGGTATGGCATCATGCTCAGATCTCTAAGCTTTGGTCACTTGGCTCTCAATCTCTCGTTTCTTCCTTTCTTTTTATTGTATCAATGTCGGTGCTCGTAAGCGTTCTCTTCTGTCGTCTTACTCCCTTGGTTTCATCGCCCTTCAAGTTCTTTTCTTCGGCAAAGAATTCAGCTCACGCATTTGTTGACAGAATACCCCGTTGTTCCTCTTCTGGTTTTCTGATGCGTTCCCGTCTTCTGTTTACTGATTATAAAAGGTATTAATTCGTCCTTGTATACTGTTACTTCTTTCATTTCTGGGCCGGCTTTAGCTCCACATACCTACTTGATAAATGTCTAGAACATCCTACTTCGTAAACTCTCCAAAACCTTTGTCTGATGATCTTTACATACTTTGCATACTTTGCATATATATATATATTTTTTTTTGGGGAGGGTGGAACCCCTCTTCTGCCGATATTACTTCGGTGTCCGCTCCCGAGAGCTGGATGCTAC
Organism: Panulirus ornatus; assembly: GCF_036320965.1. Taxonomy (NCBI): domain Eukaryota; kingdom Metazoa; phylum Arthropoda; class Malacostraca; order Decapoda; family Palinuridae; genus Panulirus; species Panulirus ornatus. Next base: position 5,070,564 of record NC_092227.1, read on the forward strand.
ACAGCGAGCCTTCTCCATCACCCAGACCAAGCCTGGATGCATCACGTAGATGTCTTATGGCTTTGATCACACTGGGACAATGAATATTCCCCCTCCCCCCAACCCCTAAACTCTTCATCTTCACATGTCTCTCTTAGCTACGTACGGCCAGGGACTCTTTGAGGGGCAGTTTTTCCTTTTCTAATTACAGTTCCTAAAAATTCTTCTTGAACTTTTTCATTTCCATTTACTTGTTTTAAGTAAGGAGGACTCTCTAATGACTTCTGTCCATGAATAGAGCCTTTAACATTGAAAATATTTTGTATACAAGTGTATCTATATGCACATCTCTACCATATATATATATATATATATATATATATATATATATATATATATATATATATATATATATATATATATATATATTTTTTTTTTTTTTCTTCATATATGCTTGCCATTTCCCGCGTGAGCGAGGTAATCTCAAGAACAGATGACAAAGCCATAGCGGGAAAAATCCGCACTTGGCTCCTTACTCTGCTCCTTTTTTTTTTGGGAAAATAATACAGAAAGGGAGAATTTCCAGCCTCCCGCTCCTTTTAGTCGTCTTCTACGACACGCAGGGAATACGTGGACGAATAAAAAGCCATTTTCTTTTTTTACACGGTAGATACTACTACAGACTCAACTCTCTCTCTCACCCTCTCTCTTCCTCCCTCGTCCTAGTAACAACTGGAAGCGGAAATCTTACAAAGACGAGGCCCTCTTCGGGGCGCCCCCGAAGCACAGGTGGGAGATTATCTCAGGGCCCGGCCGTAAGGAGGCGTGCGCGTGTGTTGGTAACGTCTTAATGATAGCTATTAAACGAGATTGCCGATTTCATTGCAGAAGTACTGAAATGTTCCATTATACAGGTCGGTTTGGCTTAACTTACGATGGATGATGACACGTCTTCACCTCCGCTTGAGTCAGAAATTACCCGTTCCTGATGGTGGTGGTGGTGGAGGGAGGGAGGGGAGTGCCTCTCTCTCTCTCTCTCTCTCTCTCTCTCTCTCTCTCTCTCTCTCTCTCTCTCTCTCTCTCTAGTATAGGGGGAGTGGTGGCGGTCTGTACATGTCTTCTGACTTACGATCCTCGTTCTGTGATGGACGACTCTTGCTTGCTTCCTCTCCCATCTCAAGACTTACGAAGCAAAGGATAACGAGGCATTAGTGGTAGTGTTTTTCTTTCTCTTCTTTTAGTATGTATGCGTTGCGAGTCAATCTCTCTCTCTCTCTCTCTCTCTCTCTCTCTCTCTCTCTCTCTCTCTCTCTCTCTCTCTCTCTCTCTCTCTCTCTCTCTCAAGAAGCTTAGGGAAGGACCGCATCTAACAGCTCACACGGGAGCCGTCCTGCTGGTGTTTAAGAGCGGTCTGGGGAAATCTGTTTCTATCCCTCCCCTTTTTTTTTTCTTCAACATAGACCCTGCGTGTTCGATTGTGCTCCAATTCTATTCGATATTTTGGTCGATCTTCTGTCTGACCGTGTGTCACAGAACCATAAGAACCTAAGAAAACTTTACCGTATCCTTTTTTTTATTCTAAGGATAAGAAATACGTTTGAGTCCTTGGCGTTAGAATATTTATTGGAATTGATATTGGGATTAATGTCTCTAATGTTCCCCCAACCTGCGTATATAGTTCCTGTTCACTTAAAGTTATCTTAAAGGACGCTCCATGGATATAGTATATAATTAACATTCATTGTTTGAGGTACGGGTATAATTACACGTCTAATTGCCTGTTCATGATCGTTACAGGAGGCGTTTATGTTCGACTCGCATGATTTTGTATGTAGTTATGAGTAGTGTAGCGATGCTTCGTGGCTGTATTGATGATGTCATCTGTGGTTATCTCCTATGTGTGGAGATTTGGTAAGATAGAAAGAGTAAGATAGAGGTAAACTCAAGTTTGCTCTCAGTGTAAACTCGTGAACTGAAAGCGTTTGTTCTGTGTGTAAACTCGTGTACTGGAGATGTTTCTCCTTTGTGTAAACTCGTGGACTGAAAATGTTTGTTCTTAATGTAAACTCGTACACTGAAAGGATCTGTTGGTGTAAACACACGTACTGAAAATGTTTGTTCTCGACGTAGACTCATGTTATTGAAAACATTTGTTCTGGTTCTAAACAAGTATGCGGAGAAAATGTTCGTCCTCAGTGTAATTCGGTTGTGGCCGACGTAAAGTGATCTGGGACAAGTTCTGGAACTTACGATTACGAAAGCTTACCCTCGGATCAGAGAAGCTCCTCCTCTAACACTGGGGTTCCCAGTCAACGGTACACGTCCCTTCCCTTATAGTGGTGCCTGAATTCCTTCTAGATGCTACTTGATCTTAATCTTACGAATCTCAGTCATGGGTTAAGGAGAATTTGAATTCATTTCTAAGTTGGATATTGTTTCATATGTTTGTCTCTGAGAAGATTTTTTTTATTTAATTTCGAAGTATTTTGCTGCGTTGGAGTGAGATTTTTCGATGTTAAATGGTACGGAAAATGGGGAAAGGAATTAGATTAGTTGGGAATCGGTCCTCAAAGACATAACAGACAGGAGTTGCCTCTACCTAGCCTCTGGAATCGAACGAGTGTCCCGGAAATGTTGGGACAGGGAGGAGCAACCATTCCTCCCCCCCCCTTAAGGTGTCCCCGAGGAAGCCAATAAAAGAAAGAGAGAGAGAGAGAGAGAGAGAGAGAGAGAGAGTCGTCTAATTGGATGCGGCTTCAAGACTTGCCTCAGCGCTTGTCGATTGATCGAGTTAGCCAATAAAGCAGAAACTGCTGAGGCTGTGTTCCAGGTCTCGTCCAGATTTGGCGGTCGGGACGTGCATCGCTTGAGCAAGAGGCGTCACACAAGGAGAGACGAGAGGTGGGCTGGCCACGGGGTACTATGTTGTATTTGTTCATCACTTTCTTTTGTAACTTGTCTCAGTGTTGTGAGGTGGGGGTGAAAAGACCCACCCTCCCTGCCGTCTAGGATGTGCTAAAACATTACTGATATGGCATGTAATACGTACTAATATGGCATGAAATACGTACGTGGGGTTTCCCTGATGTAAGGCAATATGATTCAAACACGTAAGAATTTATAAGTGAATCCACAGAACCTAGGGGATCACCCGCAGCTTCGAAATAAGGCAAGAATCTAACCTGAGGTAATAGAGAAAGAGAGAAAACGGAGGCATTAGTACAGTCGTGCATCGCTGTCTTCATAATACGAGTCATTTCAACAATATTTCGTCGCACTCCATTTTCGTTTGGCGGTCAGTCATCCGAATGTGAAGCTTGGTACGCACGCACGCACGCACGTAAGAAAAGTAAAGTTCGACTTCATATTTGAAAATCTGCAAATCCCACGACGTTCCATTATTGTTTAAGATAAACTGCTGGTCGGAAAGTGTGAGTGTCAGGACTTCCAAATCGACGTGGCTGCAGAAGCATTATACACTGCCAGATCGACGTGGCTGCAGAAGCATTATACACTTCCAAATCGACGTGGCTGCAGAAGCATTATACACTCGAGGTCGAGGTTCACCTGTGAAGCAGTGGAGGTATCATACCAACCTTGATGAGAATCGTACATTGGAATTTCATACATAACCCTGAGCGCACGTACACCTCCGTTATTCGGTCTCCGACTCTAACAAGAACTGAGGATTAAAGACGCGAATAACCTTCACACTTTTGATGAGAATCTGAGATGAGGAGGTTGGTGGTCGTACATTTAAGCACTCCAGTGGGAAGGCTCTCTTGCCTGGCTCGCTACTTTTCCGTCCGCAGCACTTATTAAGAAACCTGTGCAAGACAAACACAAGTGCTCCTTTTTTTACCGGTTCATCTTCTAGCGTTGAGTGGTGATACGTTTGGTAGAAACATCGTCGTGTCTGACCATAATCGTGGATAATTTTGTAAAGCTAATAACTAAAACGTAATGCGCTGGTCGTAACGCAGAACAGGCGCAAATCGACTTTCATTTTCGAATTCGTGGTGAACATTGATGAGACTGGTAAAGCGGGATTACAATGTGGGAAACAAGAGGAGGATTAACGGTAAAAAAAAAGAGAAAAAAAGATCCCCTTATAAGAGAAGGGAGGCTCAAGTTATTTATAATCGGTGGTGATGGGATTTACGGTAATAAACCAACTTTGATAATAGGGGATTACAAACGCCAGACACAAATTAGTCGGTACTGTTGAACACTCACGATAATGAACGTCCAGCTGGTAGGGAGACCTAGAGTCAACTCACGTCTATGGTAGGATCCCTGATCTATGTATGCATGTGTGTGTGTAAGGTTCAACACCTCGCTTACCTACGAGGTGAGAGAACACCTCGTTGTCGTCAAACCGGGTTTAATCCTCATGAGAAAACCCCCCGTGTGTCAAAGTTCCCTCAACGAGATGGCCACGGCTGAGTCGTAGTCAGCAGCGGTTTTACGTACGTGGTTTGTTCCTGCCGTCGTCACGACTTTGGAAACCCACCGAACGATGGTCAAGTCAAGTCCAACACCTGGGAGTTACAGACGACCCCCTGTAGTCGACGTCCTCACTACTATTACTACTACTACCACCATCGAAGGCAAGAAAACCTCTCAGGGAAGCTCCAGCTCAGTCACCCACTTCGCATCATCATCATCATCATCATCATCAGTCAGCAACACTTGCAGTGCCACTGTGACTTCCCTTCCCTGTCCTCTTCATCCTCCTCCTCCTCCTCAAACCTGCCTCTCTGCCCTCCTCCTCCTCCTCCTCCTTCCCACTGCTGGGCATCTCCGTCCTCCACACACACACACACACACACACACAACAGTGTTTCTGGGGAATCAGTCCAAGATATAGCTCAAAATACGACACTCGATCACGTTGGTCTGGCGGGTAATTAAGCCAAGCACCTCTCTCTCTCTCTCTCTCCTACACACTGTCCTCCCTGGGAGACGGTCATTATCGAAAGATCTGGTGGACGTGTCCTCAAGTCTCCGATATGTAAAGAAGGTTCTTGAGGCGGAGGTGGATATATATATATATATATATATATATATATATATATATATATATATATATATATACGAATAAAGTGTATATGAACGCGCACCTTCACAAGGGGTCCCAGGTTCGATCCTGGCTGATGGAGCTTTGTATGTTCTATGAAGGTGCGCGTTCATATACACTTTATTCGTTTTCATATAACTCCGCGTTGAAGTCAGGTTCGGTAAAACGCTATCAGCTGGCTATGTGTTCTGTTCGGAAACAACCGATAGACCCCGTTGCTCACCATAGTGAGACGAAGGGTATTCGAGTACTTAGTATTTCGAATAGTTGTTTCCTATTATACAGTCCCTTAGCCTAGCGGTTAGCGTGCCTGCCTCTTGCACAAGGGGTCCCAGGTTCGATCCTGGCTGATGGAGCTTTGTATGTTCTATGATATATATATATATATGTGATGATGTGATTATTACACGAAAGTGCACATGGGAACTTGCCGTGTTTCATTTCCCCGTGTGGACTCATAGGATTATATATAAACATATATGAATCAGTACTCCTAATTTTTATTTTGACACTTTGGACTGGAGGGTAATTAAAGAAAAAAGAAAGTGTTCTAGTTATGGGATTTTAAATATATCATCCATTGTCTCCATGGGAAACAATGGTGAAGGAAGTTTTTTTTTCCTTCTTAAAAAGTAGATGGAAAGAAAGAGTGTGTGTCTGGCTGGTTATTGTGGTGGGCATGTGAGGCACAAACACACACACACACACACACACACACTCACACACTCGGGTAACCAGCTCATCTCTCTCCCGTTGTGTGTCTCCGAGCAAACAGTGGTGACAGGTGCATTCACACAAGCCTACAATTATTTCCTCCTGCCCTCTCTCTCCTCTCCTCTCCTTTCCTCTCCTCCTCCTCCTCCTTCCCATTTCTATGCCGGGAGGACCAGACAAAGAGTGTCGCTGTAACAATTACTTTTCCGTCTCCTCCCTCCCCCCCTCCCTCCACCTGAGTCTGCCACCTACCGCCCCCCCCCCCTCCTCCTTCCTCCCCGACTCTTAAAGATGGGTTCGCAAGTGGAAGAAGCACACTGTTGCCAGATCGATATGCACACCTCCCTCAATTAAGAAGCGAATAATAATGATAAGGAAAACAAAAAGTAAAAAAAAAAAAAGAAAACAATAACTTACCCCTTTTGATTTTTTCTTTTTTTTTTGGGGGTGTGTGGTGACACTTAGCCTCGGTTTTGACTAAGGTCAGCAGGGGTAAGTAAAGACTCTCTCTTGGTTGCAAATATGAGGCGACGTCTGCTTGCAAGCAGGAGGAGCAACTCCCTCCGCTCCCAACAAGCACAAAGTACTGCGTGCGCGCAGTCGGTCAGTCGATTAGGTAATGGCTGTACGGGGGTTTAGGGAGGTGTGTGGGGGAGGGTGGTTGGTTTGGTTGGTGAGGTGTGGGGGAGGGAGGTAGTGGTCGATTCCAGTCGGTAGTTGGCAGTTAGTGGTGGTGGTTCCCTCAAGGGCACCCCATCCCGGTTCCTCTGTACGGTATGGATTTTGAGCCTTTAGAAGCGCGTGTGTGTGTGTGTGTGTGTGTGTGTGTATGTTAGGGGGGTGAATGATAGGGATATGCTCTGAATACATTATCATGGGACGATTCTCGCTCCAGTGTTTTCTTCCCCCTTGCTCCCATTCTATGTTATAAAGAAATTACAAACGTATGTTCCTAAACGTACATTCATAATGGGTATATTCCAACTGGCTTGTAAAGACAGTGCTTGTTCGTTCCAGGCTTTATTTGTGATGTAATTAAAAGTCATTAGACACAACGTATAGATTTTTTTCTCTTGTAAAACTTATCGACAGCATCTCCCTTTCACACACACGCACGCACCTCTGTTCTGTTGAACTGTTCGTTTATGCTCTCCTCGTGACCCCATCGGTCAGTGCGCAGTAGAAGCACCCCTCCTCACTGCGCATCTCATTTGCTCACTGCGCAACCAGCTCAATTCTTACCTGATCACAGCCACCTAACCTCCGACCGCGCATTTCCGCCTCATCTCCTACTGCGCGTTCACCTCACTTCTTACCTCTCACTTGCACATTACTTATCACAGCGCACTCTCCTCTTTCTCATCCCTCATTATTGCGCACCTCCTTCCCCCATTAACTCTGGACCCATCCTGATTGTCTTCCTCGTATTGCAAAGGATCTCGGGACTGCATCTCATTTTTCGCGTTCTTTCTCCTCAATATTTCTTTCTCCGTCACTTAACACCGTTTTCTTCCGATGTTATATTTCTTCTTCATCGTCTCTCGTCCTGGTCTCCCCCTCCCCCATCCACTCTCACTTGGTCACTCCTTTCCACCCTGGGTCTTCACGAATGATATAAAACCTTTGCTTTCCATCAACCTCTTCACCTCCGTGGAATTCCTTCCTGTTCCTACTATTTTCTCAACGCAAAATAAGAACTTATTTTTTCTGCAGGTGAGGATATTGCACGACTCTCAGATCAGAGAGTTGTAATTATGCAAGAGAGATGACAGTGTGTATGTGTATGTGTGTAAGGCAAGGATCTATTAAAGAAATTGTAAGACACAGAGAAGAACTCTCAGCACACAGCGCTAATTGAGGATAGAGAGGAGTCATCTTCGCTACTATCCTCACTTGACGTAGAACTGTATAACAAGCCGCACGACTCGAAGTGCTCCAACAGCTGATTTTTAAAGCATCTCAGGCAGACTTCTTCCTCGCAGCAGGTGTGCAGGAGGTTGTGCTGGCACACGACCATGATGGTAGCGCCGAGGATGATGATCAAGTCCTCGTAGGTCACTTTTTCGAGGGAGTCATCTAGCACAGAGCACATCTTCGAACAGATGTCTTCGACCGACATGCGTTCCATGTCTTGCAAGGCGTGTGGGTCCCACTTCTCCAAGGCTATGAGGGCCAACCAGAAGTGGTACGTCAGCTCAATCACTATTGTGGACACGCTCTTTGAATTGTCTACTATGGGCACAGCCGCGCTCACCATGGAAGGAAAGGAGCTGGGCAATACGCGCACTTGTGAACGAGAGTGCTTAGAGTGTGCGGAGGTGGTACTTGTCCTTTCTCTGCCGAGCTCCTCAAGTTCCATCCAGCCGCGCAGCACACTGGCGAGGGCTGGGTGTAAGAAACTGGGATCCGGCTTAGAAGGGTCTAGTTCCTTCAGAACCGGTTCAGAAGAGCCTGATGTCACGGCTTCCGGTACAGGAGAGGCTGATGCCACGGCTTCCGGTACAGAAGAGGCCGTTGCAACGGCATCCGGCACAGGAGAGACTGGTGTCACGCCATACGATGAAGAAGAGGATGACGTTGAGCTGCTGGAGATGGAGAAACGTACAGGTTTCCTTTGATCGGTATGCTTCCCCAGTCGCGAGGAGGAGGTCTGGCCCGTCGCCTTGCGGGAGCCTCGTAACCACCTGTACAAGCTGACGCTGCAGAAGGAGACGAAGCCGAGGGTCGAGCCGAGGAACACCCAGCCTCCGCGACGCATAACGCTCTCGCGTTCCCTCTTGATCATCTCCTGGAGTTCGTCCACCAGGAAGTGCCGGTGCACCCCGACCCTCAGCATCCCCAGCAACGGGATGCAGCACATCCAGTCGTGGGGATCCTCCGTCGAGGGGAGCTCGGACAACAGCCAGCCGAATGGAGTACTCCTCACCTTCATCAGTGACTGGATCAGGTCGTCACGCTGCACGAGGAGCCAGTCACACCACTCGCTCGCCATCCAGTGCAGGACGATGAACACCATCACGGGGATCCCGATGGCCCACACGTTCACACCAGTAGAGCACCTTTTGCCAGGCATTTTATTTGTTGAAAAGATATTTATGGTTGGTATAATTTAATCGTAACTTTCGTGCGGACAGCAAATATCCGTAAAAATGAGAAACAGAAATATAGGTCTCTGTCCCGGCGCCGGAGTTAACTGTGCCACAGAGAGGAACACCGGGGCTGTGGCGGGTGTCGTAGTCACCCGTCATGCCACGAAATGTCGAGATGAAGAGAGAGAGAGAGAGAGAGAGAGAGAGAGAGAGAGAGAGGAGGGGGTTAATATGGGCGAGAGGTATATGGGCGAGAAATAAGTGATCTTACCCGATGTGTAATAGAGAAGGTTTAGTACGTACTTTTTTCCATTGGACACAGTGAGCGATGGGTCTGCCACTTAGTTACTTTACTACCCCCCATCCACCCCCGTCCCTCCCACAGCACGGTAAGAGAAAGATTTGACACCGCTCCACCGCTGTGTGAGGAAGACTCGACAGTCCACATCATGACTATGAGAAAGATCCGACCATTACTTCGCAGCCACTGCATGAGAAAAGTTTGTGTGTGTGTGTGTGTGTGTTGTGACAGTTCTGCAGTAGAAGAGAAGGCTCAATCCTCCTCCATCATCAAGAGAAAGGTTGGTTCGATATTTCTCTTGCAATATGAAAGAAGGAAGTGATACTCCTCCTTCTTTGAAAGAATATAGATATTTCTCAAGCGAGAAACACAGGCTTGGTAGTGTTCCATCTGTGAAAGAATGAACCTCGTCATTTCTTCAGGTACTCCTCTGTCTTTATCATAAGCAGGCATTGTACTTCTCAATAAGTAATGGATATGATACCCACTCCGGCGTAAGAAAGGAGTACAATAGTCTTCCTGGAGAGGATAATTCTCCGCTTCCTCCAAACCAAACGAACAAATGACATATACCAAAGTAGGGGTGTATATTCTCCCTAAAGAAGGTTATGTGGTGATAATTGATATTCCGCCTCCAGCGTAAAACATGCATCCAATATACCTTCCCCGGTGGAAGAGAAAGATGCCCTATTTCTCCCCTCCCCAGATGAAGGAGAAATATCCTGCATTCTTTTCCCAGTGTTGAGAGAAACGTTAAGGATTCCTTACGCCCCCCCAGCCCCTCTCCTCCTTAGGCATTAAGACGAAGGATAAAAAGAAAAAGAAAAAAGGAGAAAGAATCCAATATTTCTCCTCGAGCGTAGGGAAAAGATCCAGTACTTCTCCCCTCACTGTGATGGGAGTTTTGTATTTTCCAAAGTAAAAAGAAGGAGGGGGGGCAGGGAGGAGGAGGAGGAAGAGGGTTCTAGTTACGTTCTCCTTCTCCAGTGTAAGAAAGAGATTAAGTAACAATATTTCGATGAGAGAGAGAGAGAGAGAGAGAGAGAGAGAGAGAGAGAGAGAGAGAGAGAGAGAGAGAGAGAGAGAGAGAGAGAGAGAGAGAGAGCCTACTGTACTTCGAGTGAGGATTCAAAATAATCCTCTTCTTGGCAGGATTTGTTGGGTGTCCGGTACCCCACCATGGCAAGAGGCACCCAGTGCCTTTCCAGCACAAGACAAGAGGTCCGGTGATGCCTTTCCAGCGTCAGGGAAGGATTTGAGTCACCTCTCCAGGGAGAGGGAAGATCCATACTTCCCCAGTGGGACATGCTTGTCCAACGCTTTTCCAGTGGGAAACGCATGTCCACCACTTCTTCCTGGGTATACGTACCTTCCTTCCTTCTTACCTACCTGCCTGTCTGCCTAAATTCCGTTCTTCCTATCGATCTACCTACGTACCTTTCTTCCTACCTATCTACCTACCTACCTACCTACCTACCTACATACATACATACATACATACATACATACATACATACATACATACATACCTACCTACCTACCTACCTATGTACCTACCAACTTACTTACCTATCTACCTACCTACCTACCTACCTACCTACCTACCAACTTACTTACCTACCTACCTACCTACCTACCTACTTACTTACCTATCTACCTACCTACCTACCTACCTACATACATACATACATACATACATACATACATACATACCTACCTACCTACCTACCTACCTACCTACCTACCTACCTACCTACCTACTTACTTACTTACCTATCTACCTACCCACCTACCTAGCTACCTATCTACCTACCCACCTACCTAGCTACCTCTCTACCTACCTACCTACCTACCTAGCTACCTCTCTACCTACCTACCTACCTACCTACCTACCTACCTACCTACTTACTTACCTATCTACCTACTCACCTACCTAGCTACCTCCCTGCCTACCTACCTACCTACCTACCTACTTACTTACCTACCTACCTACCTACCTACTTACTTACCTAACTACCTACCCACCTACCTAGCTACCTCCCTGCCTACCTACCTACCTACCTACTTACTTACCTAACTACCTACCCACCTACCTAGCTATCTCCCTGCCTACCTACCTACCTACCTACTTACTTACCTATCTACCTACTCACCTACCTAGCTACCTCCCTGCCTACCTACCTACCAACCTACCTACTTACTTACTTAACTACTTACTTACCTAACTTCCTACCCACCTACCTAGCTACCTCCCTGCCTACCTACCTACCTACCTACCTACCTACCTACCCACCCTCCTACGAATATCTACAAAGAGATTTTGCCGGACAGGCAGGGCTTCCACGCGTTGTGCTCACCGCATGTCTCGTTTGTCGCGCAGTGTTGTTCCCTGTTAAGCGCCACTCCCTTCGGAATATGTGTTGCTCCGAGGTTCATCACGGTCCACCGACCTTGTCCTCGGGTCGAGTCTTCTATGAAATGCTTCTGACGTCACTTTTATGCACGTCTTGTACTCCTCAGATGGGAGGTGTCTGGCAATGCCATTGTGTTGGATTCGTATAACAGTCGCAGCGCCCCCTTTAGCTTCAAAGCAACACAGATCATGTGATCCACGTTTAAGGCAAGGGAAAAAGAGACGAGATACACCTGCACGATGTAAAAGGTCTGCAGCCTTCCCCATTCCAGTGTATGACAGGTCGTATTTCTCCAGTGGAATGGTCAGAGACCACAGTATATATATATATATCTCACCTGAGGAGAGGAAGATGCTATAGCGTGTCTCCAGTGCTGGATGTAAGGTAGGTCTAGTGCGTGTGTGTGTGTGAGAAAGAGAGAGAGAGAGAGAGAGAGAGAGAGAGAGAGAGAGGTAGAAATACTCCTCCTTCAGTGGTCTGATGTTGTTCGTCTCATTGAAACCATCGTTACCTCGCTCCAGTACGTAGGGGAAAGGCCACCACTTCTGGAGATCTTGTACTACTGCTACTACTAATACTACTACTACTACTACTACTACTACTACTCTGATACTGCATCTTCAGTGTTATAGAGTGAGGTCCAGCACCTTTTACTCAGAGTAAAGCAAGGAGATCCAATGACTTTCCACAGTAAAAGAGAAACAGGTGTAAGTAATCTCTTTCAGTTTAGAAGATTCAAAACTCCTCCTCCAGAATCCAATACTCCTTTTGGAAAAGGATCCTGGGTTTCTCTTGTATTGAAAAATTCTAATCTTTCTCCTCCAAGGTAAGAAAAGATTCCATCTTACGCCCTTACAGTGACATTTTTTCATGCCATGAAAAGGGATCAGAATTCCAATTATTAACTCAAGTCCTCCATTGGCCTTAATATTATGATCCTACGTTCCCTTTTATTTAACCAGAGTGAGAGAGAGGGAGAGAGAGAGAGAGAGAGAGAGAGAGAGAGAGAGAGAGAGAGAGAGAGAGAGAGAGAGAGAGGTCTTCCTATGCCTCGTGTACCAGATGTAAACTCTCTCTCTCTCTCTCTCTCTCTCTCTCTCTCTCTCTCTCTCTCTCTCTCTCTCTCTCTCTCTCTCCCTCTCTCTCTCTCTCTCTGCTGGTTTTTTCGAAACGTTTCAAATCCTTTTAGATCACAGGGGGATCCGTGGTCTTACTGCAAGTCTTACGTCGTACCTAATCCTTTCCTAATCCTCGGGAGATGCTCTGATCATCCTTAAAGAAAACACGGAAGAGAGAGAGAGAGAGAGAGAGAGAGAGAGAGAGAGAGAGAGAGAGAGAGAGAGAGGTGAGGCGGGGAGAAAATGTATCTCTATAAATATATATCGAGCCTAAAGAGCGTTCCATCTAGTGCGCCAGACGGATACTCTTGCACAGAAGAGGGATATTCCTCCCTGGCTTACAGAAGCCTCATTGCTCTGGTTGTCCTCGGTAGAGAGGTGGCTCCTCCTCTTCCTCTTCCTCCTCCTCCTCCTCCTCCTCCTCTACGAGAGAGGCGATATTCATTCCTTGATCACGGGTAAGATCTGACCTTCCTCCTCTGATTTAGGTGATATTTATCCCTTGATCTTCCTCCTCCTCCTCCTCTGATTTAGACTGCTTTACACTGAGGAAAAGGTGCTGGACCAAATGTTTCCCCTCCCCTAAACCCCCACCCCATGTCACAAGTCAGACTTGTCCTTCCCATAGCTGAGCCTGTGTGGGGAGGGAGAGAGGAGGTGATCTATATAAGCTTGGAGATGAATAATGATGATACTCGGTCAGTGCAAGTGAGAGGATGTCATATATTATTCTTTTTCCATATTGGAATTGTAAATTCTTTTTTATAATGAACTAAGTGATCTAAGATATAAAAGATGAATGATTATGAGTGTCTATTCTTTTTCATTTAGGGTTTAATTCCTTTTCTTTTCTTTTTTTTTTGGCCAAGAAATCAAATCTGGGTCCGACTTCAGTTTATGTTTATAGAATTGGTATGAGATGCAGACGATCTTATACCCAACCAACCAGGCACAAGATCCAGTCAATCCTGTCACTGCACGAATGTAGAATCCACGCCCATTTCTTTGAGAGATCAAGACCTTCACGCTCGTACTTTAAGAGATCGAAATCCCTTCTTGTCTACGAGAGGTGGGTGTAATACCCCACCACCTCCCTCCCTCCCGAACCTCCATCCTTTCTCAGTGTCCCGGGGGACAGATCTGATGCTCCTTTACTTCAGGAGAAGGATCTGATCCTATACTGGGCACGGGAGAGGAATCTAATCCTTCTCTACCCTGCAAGGAAGGTTTTAATCCTGTTGCTATGGACCGCACCATGACTGGGCTCTCCTCTCCGCCTATTCTTTCTGTTTAAGATCGCACCCCATGACGGAGGTGAACGACCGCCACGCAACTGCAGCGCTGGCCGCCCGCCGCCGAGTCTGCCTCTCTCTCTCTCTCTCTCTCTCTCTCTCTCTCTCTCTCTCTCTCTCTCTCTCTCTCTCTCTCTCTCCACGACCCCACGACCCCTCCTGCCATATCCCTCTCCCTCCTCCCCCCGGGCCATCTCTCTCTCTCTCTCTCCTACCGACCCCCACACCCACTCCCCTCCCTCCCGTGTCGACGCCCTAGTCGCCCCATCATCTCTCTCCCCTCCCTCCTCCTCCTCCTCCTCCCTCGTCGTCGCTGCCTACCAGACCTAAACAAAAACAGGGGCCAGACCTCCGCCAGACGTTCTCGATAAACGTTCTCGATCAGACGCCGCCGCGACCCCTAACTAACCCCCCCCCCCCTTTTCCCTTCCCTCCCCCCCTCCCCCCGTCCCCCTTCCACCCCCGTCCCCCTTCCACCCCCGCCCCCCTTCACCCTCCTTCTCTGGACATATTACGTTTGGAATCCGAACATTTGGTGGAACGTTTCCAGCACCACCTAGACGCTTGGCTGGGAAGAGGGGGGTGCGGGGTGGAATTTCGACCATGTTTACGCGCTCTTCGAAATATCGTATTACTCTTTTTTTTCTCTTTTTTTTTTTTTACCTCACAGACATTTTAAGAGGACAAACTTGGGTATAATTCGAAGCTGTTGCAGCAAAGCGGATTAGATTTGTCGTTGAGATATGATTTCTTTTTTCATTTTTTATTTTTTCTTACGTCTCTTACCCACCAACCATCAACAGACTTGAAAGATTCTTCGAATATTACATAGTCACTCGTCGACCGATCCAAAGTCTTTCCGTTTTCTTTTTTTTCAGTTCGAGTTGTGCCGTCCCAAAGTCTTTCCGTTTTTTTTTCTTCAGTTCGAGTTGTTCTAACCCACGTCAGTTCGAGAATTGACCAGACAAAAGACCTTGTGTGTCTTAGATGAAGCAGAGTGATTCCTCCCTCCCTCCACAGTGTTCAGACTCTTGGATACGTCATGGACATTCTTCTTCACACCGCTTGATGGGTGTGTTCAACACGAGTTGTGTATGTCGGGGATTATTGGGTTTCTTTTAAAAAGTTTACATAAACTTATTTCAAGGTAGGCACTATTGTTTGATTTTGGCAGCGTTTCCTTCCATCCACGAAATCGCTTTTCAAGGTATATTTGCATTGCGTCCTAATTCAGCGTTTATTTTTTTTTCTTTACTACTAGTATATGCTGGAATTCATCCTGGCGATCTGTTATCATACACTGCTGAAGGTGGTGGAGCAAGGACGTACGTAGAAGGGAACGGAGTTACCCCCCCTCAGAAACCCCATGGACGAGTGACCATCAGGTTCTCAAGGTATGACTTATTAGACGTCATGACTACATCATAAGCCAGGCCGTCCCGTGGCCACTCCACACATGCCACTTGTGTTGTACCCTTCACAGGTGATCCGCCACATCGGCAGCAACAGGAAGCGAAAGACCTCCAAGGCAGGCCTCTCTTGAGGTTGTGGCGGAGCGAGCCTTCGTTCTCAAGACGTGTTTCTTTCTGAATCTCACATGTCGAAACCTGTGTTACGATGTCGTGGTAGTCTCCTGTTCTACAGGCGCGGTGCCCCTCTGATGTTTGTATTGGTTTTTCTATATTTTCCCTGAGGCGTCGCGAAATTCGTCCAATGTTTTCCTGCAGCGTCGCGGAATCTGTCCAGCATTTTCCCGGACTTAATTTTTTCCCCTCCCGCGGGAGATAAAAACACGCGAGCCACAGTGAGAGAAATTTCTCACTACGTGTCCTCTCCACTCTTTCCCCTTGTTCTCTCTCCTCGGCTCTTCCTCCCTCCTTCCCTCACTTCTCCTCCCAACGTCTACTGCCCATCCTAGTAGCTCCTTCGGCCTCTCCCTTCTGCAGCTAAACCTGGTGATTTTGCGGATTTGAAATTCCATCACCCAAGTCTTTGTGTCCTGTAATACCACAGCGCTTTGCCAGGTTCTTCCTTAGAGTGGAATCTATTGTTAGAAGTGGGAGGAAAAAACGCGCATAGCCCGACGTTATTTTCACAGATAGCGACTCTTGAAAAGGGCGAGTTTGTGTTGAGTTATTGAATCATAACACTGAAGCGCGCGTCCCCCCACGAGCGCCAGCTGTGGCAGCAAACAGTGGCTTCACCTGCATCTCCAGCAGCAGCAACATGACAGGAACATGAACAGCACCAGCAGCAGCAGTGGAAGTAGCACTAGCACCTCCAGCAGCAGTGGAAGTAGCAGTAGCACCAGCAGCAGCAGTGGAAGTAGCAGTAGCACCTCCAGCAGCAGTGGAAGTAGCAGTAGCACCTCCAGCAGCAGTGGAAGTAGCAGTAGCACCTCCAGCAGCAGCAGCAGCAACAACATCGAAAAAAAAAAAATAACAGGCCCGGGGAACATGGTCCTTCTACCCCTCGTCTACAGATCCCCAGGGACCATAATAAGCCCAGGTCTCGTATCACAGCCATGAGAAACGAGGGAATGACTATATTCAGCGAACAGATTCCATTGCCATTAAAGTTTATGCCTTTCTTATACGTTTCAAAGCAATGGGAGGAAATGCCATGCTTCGCAGCCATTAGTTCCCCAACCCCCTCCCCTTCACCACCACGACAGGAGACCAACAATTGTACCTGCCTGCCAGCAGCCTCGGTCGGTGACGTATACACGGACAGGTGTCTTCAGTCTGACCCGAGAGTCGGACTGGCTGGATGATCCTGAGAACTTGGGCTGCGTTAGGCCACTCGGGCTGGCTAACTGAGTTAACCACACCCCCCTCTTCATCCTTTCCCAGTCTGTGGAGTACTATCGCAAAGTTCTCAGCGTACGAATGTGCAAGTTGCTTTGTATATATATATATATATATATATATATATATATATATATATATATATATATATATATATATATATATATATATATGTTTCCCCTATTCCAACGTAATTACTTGTTTGTTTAAACATGTTATTTGTGTGAGAGGGTGAGAGGGAGAGGGATCATTTTTCAAGGCGTGGTCTCGTAATCTGGGTTTAGAGTATTTATATTCTCTGTTTATCTTGGGCATGTATGGTCGGCAGTCACGAACGAGGAGGAACATGATGATGGCAAGGGATGAAAATGTCCTTCGGTCGGCCATGATACTGAGAACAGTGAGGGAAAAAAAAAAAAGGGGGTGGAGAAGGTGTCACAAAAGATTGTAAATGTGAACTTAGAACCTAATCATAAGGTAGTCTGTATGTGAATTAAAGACTGTGTTGTGAATATAGGTGAAGCCCACTGAAAACGAATGTGGCCATTTGGCCATTTGATAACCTCTCCCTTAAGAAATGGGGTTGTAGCTTTGAGAATCAATGAAAGATCGATTTATATATATATATATATATATATATATATATATATATATATATATATATATATATATATATATATATATATATATATATATATATAATTTCCTTTATATTACCCGTTTTCTGTTACCTCCTCTAAGAGTGGCAGCCGGGTGTCTCAGTTGAGGAATTTCGACCAGTCATTCTCACGCACGGAAACGTAAGGAAATACGTAACCCGGGAGCTGCCTCTCTCTCTCTCTCTCTCTCTCTCTCTCTCTCTCTCTCTCTCTCTCTCTCTCTCTCTCTCTCTCTCTCTCTCAGAAACGAAACGGAGGCGCCGGAGTTATCATCATGAGGACGTACTGAAGAAAAGCCAGCGCGTTTTATTATCCCGGACTGGGATCACTGGCCCGGTGGGCAGCATTGAAATATGAAGACGTCACGATGGACACCAGCGTCAACAACATGACTTCAATGCCCCTGAGGTGTGGTGTGGTGTGGTGCGGTGGGGTGCGGTGGGGTGTGGTGGGGTGCGGTGGGGTGGGGTGCGGTGTGGTGGGGTGTGGTGGGGTGCGGTGTGGTGTGGTGCGGTGGGGTGGGGTGGGGTGCGGTGTGGTGGGGTGGGGTGCGGTGTGGTGGGGTGCGGTGGGGTGTGGTGGGGTGCGGTGCGGTGGGGTCTGGTGGGGTGTTGGGGTGTGTTCCGCTCTCCTGACCAACCCACATTTTCTAACATGAACTCGCATTAGGTAGAAGACAAAAAAGAAAATATTATATGAGTATCTTCTTTTTTTTTTCTTTTTTTTTTTTTCCTAATCACTGGAACACCCTTGATTACAGCTCCTGCGGCATTGACGCTGCGCTACAGTCAGGAGCAGGGGAAGGACTAATGGAGCGAGAGGGCCTGAAGGGGCCTCCACAGAGACTCTTCTGCTCCTTTATGTCCACCATTGCGGTTGTTCCAGCTTCGCCGTCACCTAAACCGGATGCAGATGGAATCTGATATATATATATATATATATATATATATATATATATATATATACATATATATATATATATATATATATATATATATATATATATATATATATATATATATATATATATATATATATATATATATTACGGAAAATGTTAACATGTTGCGAATTGAGGGTGTACTTCGTTGAGGCAAATTGAGATATATTTTCAAATCTACTCTGCCCTTCCCCTCCTTCATAGCATGAGCTCCTCCTCCTCCTCCTGTCCTTTGCCCTTCCCCCCCTTCATATCATGAGCTCCTCCTCCTCCTCCTGTCCTTTCTTCCATCACAACACCAGCGCTCTCTCTCTCTCTCTCTCTCTCTCTCTCTCTCTCTCTCTCTCTCTCTCTCTCTCTCTCTCTCTCCTCCCCATCATAACACCTAGCTCCGTCCCTTCCTTACCATCACGGAGTTTCATCCTCTCCTCCGCCATTCCTCCAGGGAGGCGTGCCAGCAGCTCACGGGTCGATGTGGTTCCTCCCAGATATTTTTTTTTTCCTCTTCTTTTTTTCCTCCCCCCTTGCTCTCACGACTCACTCGGTTCATCACCTCGGATTGGTTTTTAGAATGATTCAGATTGGGTTCGTGGTTACGGGTTCGATTCCGAATTAACCGAACTGGCATCATGACAACTGAGACGGGTTTAGAGTGCTTCAGACTGGGTTCATGAGAACTGATACAAGTTCAGGGCGATTCAGATTTGAGTTCATGACGACTTAGACTGGTTTAGAGAGCTTCAGACTGGGTTCATGACGAATGAGAGGGATTCAGAGTGATTCATACTGTGTTCGTAACGACTGACACTGGTTGAGAGTGATTCTGTCTTAGTGCATGATGACCCCAGACTAGTTCAAGTTTAGTCTTTAAATGCGTCCTGAAAAAAAAAAAAAGACCAGCTCAGATTGAGCTTGGTTTTTTTTCCTGATTGAGCCACGCTAGGGCTCAGAGTGAGGCAAGTGGGCTTAAGATTAATTCGAATTTGGTTATAAAGGGACTTCATTTCAAAGCTGTACACCCTCACGCACACACAGCGAGACAAGCTGGTGTGCAACGCTGGGAATAAGCACCGTTGGAAGCACCTCACATCACAGTTAGTTTGACCAAGAGAGCGTCAGTTCTGAGGATGGTCATGACAAAGACACTCGTGTCTATCAGGAAAGCGTGGAAATAGATGATTAGAAAGACGGTCCACAATTTTCATACAGTTTTTCGACCGATTCGTCACGTAGCGAGCTGACAATGCTCGTCTCAGAATCATCCACGGTACATGAATGGATTCTTATTTTACAGTATGTGAGAATGGGTATATGAACATCTCGACGATGGTCTCTTCTCATCACAGGCCATCATCTTGGTGTATAGTGTCCCTGGCCCACTGTTACCACTTGTCCATCACTTGACCAAAATAGAATAAAAGTCATTTATTGGTATTCATTAGTTAGCAACGTGTGCCATCATATCGAGAGACCAGGGCAAGTGTCCCATTGTGTTTCTCTATTGAGCTTCTTGGACCACTAGCTCTGGAGGGTCGTTCTTACCCTATGCTTGTGCGCTTGGAGCAAGAGAGCAGTGTTCTCCTGGGCACCTGTGAAGCAGAGAGCAGTGTTCTCCAGGGCACCTGTGAAGCAGAGAGCAGTGTTCTCCAGGGCACCTGTGAAGCAGAGAGCAGTGTTCCCCCTACAGAGGACGACCCATGGCTCCGCCTGCCTGAACGACACTCGTCTGGTTGTCGTGCGCGAGGTCGTTCCCAGCCCGCTCTCTCTCTCTCTCTCCCCCCCCCCCCCCCCCACACACACACACACACACACACACACCCGCCAGACAGCCGGGACCAGAGCCGGCTGCTGCTGGAAGCGACTGGAGAAAATCCTATTAATCCATCAAGAGATTTGGATTCATATCTCGAACCCATAGACGACGAACCTGGGATGAGGGTGTCTCCCCGCTCCCCAACCACCCCACCCCACGCCAACCTCTCTCTCTCTCTCTCTCTCTCTCTCTCTCTCTCTCTCTCTCTCTCTCTCTCTCTCTCTCTCTCTCTCTCTCTCTCTCAGCGTAGCGTCAGTCACGGTTCTGCCGTGTGGACCAGCACTTCAGTGGCCGGCAAGTGTTACTCCGTTGGCCCACAAGTGGCCATCTCTTTTTTTCTTCTTCTTCTTCCTCCACACACACACACACACACACACACACACACACACACACACACACTCTTCATCCCACACGTATATCACTTCACGACACGTAAGTCATACAAAATCTCTGTTCGTGACTCTATATATATATATTTTTTTTTCCTCTGCGGTGAGCGCTACGTCGTGCTTGCCTTACTCTTTTTTTTTTCTGTTGTGGGGGGAGGGAGGGGGAGGTCGTGATCGTGACGTCAGTACTCGTGAGTAGGTACACTCTCTCTCTCTCTCTCTCTCTCTCTCTCTCTCTCTCTCTCTCTCTCTCTCTCTCTCTCTCTCGATATCCTCACGGTGAAAAGAGTAAAGAGGAAAAAAATCTTTACGAGGGAAAAAATAGGACCCGCTCAACTAGAATCCTCAAATTGATAAAGTACCTCCTCGGAGGCTCTCTCTTCCCCCCCTCCCTCCGTGCGTCTCCACGGCCGGGAGAAGTAGGAGTGAGAGAGAGAGAGAGAGAGAGAGAGAGAGAGAGAGAGAGAGAGACTGAGACTCCGAGCTCTAAGGCTTCTGGGAATGTTATACAAAAAAAAAAAAGAATTAATCACGGAATTCGATGATAAAATTTTGGTAATTAATAACGGATCTGAATGAGAGAGAGAGAGAGAGAGAGAGAGAGAGAGAGAGAGAGAGAGAGAGAGAGAGAGAGACGTTTTTGAGCCAGGTGCTTTAATTAGAGCTACTTCCTAGGCATTAATTCCCCATTGGAAATGAAGTGGAGTTGGAACCCGACCCGAATCCGACCTTGCGACGCCCTGGAACAGAGACGAGGGTGGCTTGAGGGGATCTCGTCATCTTTTCACACACACACACTAGAGCTTTGGTTCTGGACCTATGCAGGAGAGGCGCAGGTGACCCACCACACCTGGTCTCATCTCATCCTCACTATATGCATTTGGACAGGTGCTACACTTGTCATCTCAATCCTGTGGGATGCCTTTGAATTCTACTGTCTTGGAGTCTGCTGGCGCTGAAGGCCCATGGCTCCATGCCTCCCTCCTGTCATGTCAGCCTTCGGAAACCCTTCTGGACAACTCGGGTGCTGATTCCCGCCTTGCCTTGGGAGATCGTTTGAGGATTTCAGTTACTCCATTTTGTATACATCGTCTTGATCACTGGCGGTACGGCTCTGAAGCACAATGGTTGCGACGACCCTCGGGGATGATAGCGTGACCTTTGAGCTGAATCTCAAAGGGTCAGGTCAAAGGCCACTCCATCGCGATCACCGATCGTACAGTTGCATTCTCAAAGGAACGAGACAATTCGCCAGGCGAGACAGATGTATTATCTCCATTCACACCCCATCCCTTACACGCAACGCGTCTCCATTGCATGCCACAAAGATATCTCTCTCGTATCTTTAGCTAAAATTCCTTCAACTCTAAACTAAGCTATCCTTTTACTGCTTATACCCATCCCTTTTCTTCGGTGTTCGGCATATTTTGTCCTGGTATCTTTACAGCTATTCTGACATACGTTTTCTTCCCTCTTATCTCTGTCTATCTTGCACGGCAATAGGATCTTAAAATGATTTTTCTGCCTCGCCAGTTTTTAACGAGTGTGACATATCTTTCTCATGACTTCATGCTTTAGTGCGCTGCTGTGACTATAGTACATATGTGTTTAAAAGTTTTCGAGCGAATATTCGAGGTATTGATATAATCAGGAGCTTAAGTCTTTATAAATCGACTTTCGACTTGAAGCAATGAATATATGTATATATATATATATATATATGATGCGTCCGTATCTCAGGGTATCAGAGACTGTTCTTGAAATATATATATATATATATATATATATATATATATATATATATATATATATATATATATATATATATATATATATATATATATATATTGAGTCTGGAATGGACTCTAAAAGTTTTAATGATCAAACATTATTTCCCTTCAGCTTTACATAAAAATGTTTCAGTATCTGCTTCTCGTCAGTGCAAAAGTTTCCTCCAACTCTGTACCTCACCTAATACCATGTGATCTAAACTTCATTATGCCAACCGCTATACGTCTTTGTAATGGCCAAGATGGTGATGATGTTATATGTTAACTTTATGTATATCACCCACACATTACATTACATCTACCTCATGAGTATAACTTATCCATTACCGAATATATTTATCCCTCCACCTCATTCATTTTCCTTGCTCATTACCTCATATCTACCTCTTTACCCTATGCATATCGCTCACCCATTGCTATACATCTGCTTGTCCACCTCATGTGCATAAGTTATACACTCCATTGGTTTCCAGACACAGGCGTAACATTCATCGTTACTTACCCATATATATTACTCATCACTACCATTTACCCATCGCTCCTTGTGCTCATCAGACTCCACCTCATCACTCACTCACTCGACTCCCTCATCGTCTCTCACACTCCTGACGTGCCCTTTCATTCAAGGCCCAACCCGACTCCTTTGCCCTTTCAAGCCTTTGTTTTCAGCCCTTGCCTTCTCTCTCTCTCTCTCTCTCTCTCTCTCTCTCTCTCTCTCTCTCTCTCTCTCTCTCTCTCTCTCTCTCTCTCTCTCTCTCTCTCTCTCCCTTTAACCCTTGGCCTTACCGCAACTGACTTAAACAAGTGAAGTCATCACTTCAGCAGGTGATGTCATGGCTTGACCAGGTTAAGTCATCACTTCAGCAGGTGAAGTCATGACGGCATGTGGGTTGAAGTGATGACTGCAACCCTTTTTGAAGTCATCGTTTCAGCAAGTGATGTCACTCCCTCAGCAAATGAAGTCAGTCATGACTTGAAGTAGATAAGTCATCCCTCCCACCAGGTCAAGCCTGGCGGTCTTAGAGGGTGAAGTCATCGCGAACAGCGAGGTGAAGTTACGAGTTCTTGCTTGCTGATGACGCAACCCGGACATAGCCTGCCTGACCTTGTGGGTAACTGCTGCGTGACGGCAGCAGCCAGCCGTGACGGCGGCAGCATGCAAGGTGTGACGGCTACAAAGCATACCACTTGTGACGGTCATGTCGCTCTACGTCTTTTGTGAGAGTAAGTGTTTGTGAGAGGGTACGTGTGTGTGTGTGTGTGTGTGTGTGTGTGTGTGTGTGTGTGTGTGCGCGCGCGCGCGTCATAAAGGAAAGGGTTACTTTCGATCGGAATTTTTATGTGCTATTTACTTATCCAGATCCATAGAAAGCTACCGATGGCATTATTACCACCCTCCGCTACCAAGACCAGCTCACTGAAGCTTGAAGATGATCTCTCTCTCTCTCTCTCTCTCTCTCTCTCTCTCTCTCTCTCTCTCTCTCTCTCTCTCTCTCTCTCTCTCTGTATACAAGTGCATGAAAGGGACAGGGAACAATGTGGCCAGATAATAATTCTCCAAACCACGTACCCACACCATCACCACTGCTCACATCACTCACTATTCTGCTTTTCTTTTTCCCCCTTTTTTTTTTACCCCAAGTTGAAACGACTGCTTATCATCTCTACGAAGCTGCGTATATATTTTTTTCTAATATATTCTGAAGGAGTTGTATGATACAGTGGGGGAAACTCATTTGTTTTTCCGCTGACGACTCTCTGTCGTTTGTTTATCAGACACACAGCTCGACCGAGGTCGCCCTCGGTGTTTATAATCATATATGAGGAAGGTAAAACGAAAGGAAATTTTAACGATGAAAATCTGCAAAAAATAAACCGAGGGAATCGTGTCACCAGCGGGGGGGTTTAAATGATGGAAGGGACTGGAGGTTGAAACATAATTACTGGTGAAGGAAGAGGTGACAGGATCAGATCCCGGATCTATTGTGGCTGAAAGACCTTTAATCAGGATGCTGAACAGCTCTAAGAAAACTTTTTCTATTTCTTTTTTTTCTCTTAATCTTTTGTCGGAGTTTAAAGATGGTTTTGGAAACGAGAGACGTGGAGTTGGGGGGGGGGGGGGGGGAGGTGGGGAGGAGGGTTTGCAGTTGAGGATGGGGTCAGAGAGGGTGGGATACGGGTCGTAGGAAGTGGGGGGGGGATAGGGTGTGTGAAAGAGAGAGAGAGAGAGAGAGAGAGAGAGAGAGAGAGAGAGAGAGAGAGAGAGAGAGAGTAAAATGAGAGGAGAAGCAGAGTGCACACCATTGTCTTGTCCCCCCCTCATTTCAAACTGTTCCTTCCCGTTTTCTACCTCTTCTTCCCTCTCCTCTAACAACACTGTAAAAGACATGACATTAAAAAAAAAATAGGAGTGTGAAGAGGTGTGAGGAGGAAGGGAGGGAGGAGGAGGGAAGGGAAAAGAACAGGTAGAAAGGAGACGAAAGAATAAAGAGAAATATTTAGCCACAAATCGACTCCCACGTTCAAGTCCTCTTTAATGATGTGTGTGTCTCATTGTCATGGCGACAGAGGAGCTTCGTGGGATGCCAGCCGGCCTGGAACCATTAGACGTCTCTCATGTGCACACTCAGATGAGAAAGCTAGGCCACGTCTTCTCAGACGAGGCCACTGAATGCTCTCGCTCTAAGCTCTGGCCAACCCCAAGAGTTGTTCGGTGTAGGATCAGCCCTGAGCGTCGAGTGCGAGGTCATACGGAGGAGAATTGACTCCTCACGTCTCGCTTGCTTCTATAATTTTGCCTCGATAGTAATCCATAGAGGCAAAACTCTACTGTAGGTGATGATGTACGTGTGGAATTAACTCCGTGAGTACGATGGTACATCCTTGAGTACGACGATACGATCCTTGAGCACGACGGTACGATCCTTGAGTACGACGGTATGATCCTTGAGCTCGACGATACGATCCTTGAGCACGACGGTACGATCCTTGAGCACGACGATACGATCCTTGAGCGCGACCCTACAGAAAAATGAAACAGACGCGATAAGAACAAATCTCTCCTCAGGCACAGCGATGATAGGATCTTGAGCGTGACGTGCCGACGCTTGAGGACGATCATCCGGCCCTTGAGGTGGACGACACCTCCTCGAGGACGACAGTACAGTCCCTGAAACACGATGGTACGATCGTTGGGGTGTGACGGTCTCGCCTCTTGTCTGAACGTACAGCGTCAGGTCAAAGGCCTCACCCTCGTCTTTAAGGGTCACCTAAAAACAATTCATCCTTAAATTTAGGATGGCTCGTATGCAACGCTTTTAGCCGTACACTATCATAAGAGGCAACTGTGACTGCAAAGTAACAAGACAACATGTCTTGGGTTCTCACGTGCAAATGACTCGCTTATTAGAATCCCAACTAACAATTTTGAGTCACATTTTGAGTCCTAGAAACACACACACACACACACACACACACACACACACACACACATATATATATATATATATATATATATATATATATATATATATATATATATATAAAGAGAGACAGTAGAGGAATATAGCCAGCAGGGAACAGAGGGAGGGGGGGACACTTTGCGTAGCACAAACACATCCACACCACTACAGCAGTACTGGTGTGACAGCTGTCGTTTCCCGCGCTCCACTCCACTGCCTCGTTGCCCTGAACCTAAAAACTGCATCTTTTAAATGGACCCCCACAACACCTACACACACACGGAAACAATACACACACACACACACACACACACGTACACGGAAACAATACACCCTTTCCTGCCATAATCACCAAGGGTTTAACTGTAATAAACCGGAGGAAATATTCGAGTGAGTGAGGGATGTGTGTGTGTGTGTGTGTGTAATATTGGAGATGGGACTAGACTACCGCCACCACCAGCAGGAGGTCCTGTGTCAACAGTAATGCATTACTCACGTCTGGATTTATATGTGTGTGTGTGTGTGGGTGTGTGTGGGACGATCGTGATTGAACGAAGGAGCTAGTGGAAAGGTAAGGATGCTCTGGGTACGTGTGTCATTAGCATGCGTGATTGCTGCCGTTTGTGATTGCTCTTTGTGATTATGGAGACTTTTTTTTTTAACAGTCGTGTTGCCCCGTCTCTTACCTGGCCTTGTATATAGCTATACACTTACAATCTACCCATACCCTGTAGTTCTTTCGTAATACCTCGTTAACATCCCCAATCATCCATTACTTCCCTCCCTCCCTCCCCTTCTCCCACACTTCAGGATTTCTATCCCAAACGCATTCATTTCCCTCCCCTCCCTCCCCCCTCTAAACTCACTCTCTCTCTCTCTCTCTCTCTCTCTCTCTCTCTCTCTCTCTCTCTCTCTCTCTCTCTCTCTCTCTCTCTCTCTCTCTCTCTCTCTCTCTCTGTATACAACTGCATGAAAGGGACAGGAAACAATGTGGCCAGATAATAATTCTCCAAACCACGTACCCACACCATCACCACTGCTCACATCACTCACTATTCTTCTTTTCTTTTTCCCTTCTTTTTTTTCACCCCAAGTTGAAACGACTGTTTGTCATCTCTAAGAAGTTGCTTATATTTTTTTTTCTCTCTCTCTCTCTCTCTCTCTCTCTCTCTCTCTCTCTCTCTCTCTCTCTCTCTCTCTCTCTCTCTCTCTCTCTCTCTCTCTCTCTCTCACTGACCCTATCCGAAGTGCCGTCGTCCATCCCGAAGCATCGCAGCTGCCGAAACACACGTCAACAGCTTTGCCATCAAAGGAACTTTCTGCACATCACAAGGTGTATTATCAGTACCTGTGTCTGCGCTCACTCACTGGCTTCCTAGAACTGGTTAAAGGATAGGATTTGTAGATTATGTACATTTAAACATACACACAAACATACACAAACAACATTCGTAGAAGGCGGCTAAAAGGGGAGGGAGCGGGGCATGGAAATCCTCCCCTTCCGTTTTTGATTTTCCAAAAGAATGAACATAGAAGGGGGTTAAGCGAGGATAATCCCTCTAAGGCTCAGTCCTCTATTCTTAACACTATCTCGCTAATGCGGGAAATGGCGAATATGTATGAAAAAAAAGAATATATATAAGAATATATATATATATATATATATATATATATATATATATATATATATATATATATATATATATATATATATATATTCAACTTCTGGGAAGTTGAAAATCTGAGCAAAGACAATCCAAGGCTGTAGCCTTGGATTTTTCGTGATTTTTCTCAAAAAAATAGATTTTCTTCAGATTTTCAGCATAGATACTTTTCTGTATGCTGAATACGAATCTCTGGTCAAAATATAAAAATTTGTATAATTAGTCGAGTAATTAGAATTTAGATTTTATCATAATTAGTCCAAGTGCTAATTAAACGGTTAATATTATGAATTACAGTCATTTGACACCAAATACTTAAATACCATATAAAATAACATCTATACACAGATTTCCATTAAAATATGAGGAAGTTGAAAATCTGATCAAAAAGTACCTGGGATTTTTCTTGATTTTTTTTTTAAAAATAGATTTTCTTGAAATTTTCGAATATGTGGTCAAAATCTAAAAATTCGTATAATTACTCGAATAATTAGCATTTGAAGTTTATCATTAGTCAAGGTGCTAATTAAAGGGTTAAATTTCTGAATTACAGTGTTTTGACTCCAAATACTTAAATACCATATAAAATAACATCTATACACAGATTTTCATTAAAATCTGAGGAAGTTGAAAATCTGAGCAAAAAAAATGTAAGGCTATAGCCTTGGATTTTTCTTGATTTTTTTGAAAAAATAGATTTTCTTGAACTTTTCAGCATAGATACTTTTATGTATGCTGAATACGAATCTGTGGTCAAAATCTAAAAATTCGTATAATTACTCGAGTAATTAGCATTTAATTTCATCATAATTAGTCCAGGTGCTAATTAAAGGGTTAAATTTATGAATTACAGTCTTTTGACACCAAATACTTAAATACCATA
Source organism: Panulirus ornatus (assembly GCF_036320965.1). NCBI lineage: Eukaryota > Metazoa > Arthropoda > Malacostraca > Decapoda > Palinuridae > Panulirus > Panulirus ornatus. The sequence goes on from NC_092227.1 coordinate 5,098,957, forward strand.
TAAAATAACATCTATACACAGATTTTCATTAAAATCTGAGGAAGTTGAAAATCTGAGCAAAAAAAATGCAAGGCTTGGATTTTTCTTGATTTTTTTGAAAAAATAGATTTTCTTGAACTTTTCAGCATAGATACTTTTATGTATGCTGAATACGAATATGTGGTCAAAATCTGAAAATTCGTATATTTACTCGAGTAATTAGTATTTGAATTTTATCATAATTACTCCAGGTGCTAATTAATCAGTTGATATTATGAATTAATCATATGACACCAAATACTTAAATACCATATGAAATTACATCTATACACAGATTTCCATTAAAATCCGAGGAAGTTGAAAATCTAATAAAAAAAAAAAAATGCAAAGCTTGGATATTTAATTTTTTTGAAAAATAGATTTTCTTGAAATTTTCAGCATAGATACTTTTATGTATGCTGAATACGAATCTGTGGTTACATTCGAATAATTCGTTAATTAGTCGAGTAATTAGCATTTAAATTTTATCATAATTAGTCCAGATACTAATTAAACGGTTAATATAATGAATTATATTCTTTTGATACCAAATACTAAAATACCATATAAAATAACATCTATACACAGATTTTCATTAAAATCAGAGGAAGTTGAAAATCTGAGCAAAAAAATGCGAGGCTATAGCCTTGGATTTTTTTTTATTTTTTTGAAAAAATATATTTTCTTGAACTTTTCAGCTAAGATACTTTTATGTATGCTGAATACGAATCTTTGGTCAAAATCTAAAAATTCATATAATTACTCGAGTAATTAGCATTTGAATTTCAGCATAATTAGTCCAAGTGCTAATTAAAGGGCTAAATTTATGTAGAAATACTTCTATGTATGCTGAATGCGAATCTGTAGTCAAAATCTAAAAGTTCGTTTAATTACTTGAGTAAATAGCATTTGAATTTCAGCATAATTAGTCCAGGTGCGTTAGATTTATGAATTACAGTCTTTTGACTCCAAATACTTAAATACCATATAAAATAACATCTATACACAGATTTTCATTAAATTCTGAGGAAGTTGACAATCTGAGCAAAAGAAATGTCAGGCTATAGCCTTGATTTTTCGTGATTTTTTTTTTTTAAATAGATTTTCTTGAACTTTTCAGCATAGATACTTTTATGTATGCTGAATACGAATCTGGGGTCAAAATCTAAAAGTTCCTTTAATTACTCGAGTAATTAGCATTTGAATTTAATCATAATTAGTCCAGGTGCTAATTAAAGGGTTAAATTTATGAATTACAGTCTTTTGACACCAAATACTTAAAAACCATATAGAATAACATCTATACGCAGAATTTCACTAAAATCTGAGGAAATTGAAAATCTGAGCAAAAAAAATGTAAGGCTATAGCCTTGGATTTTTCTTGATTTTTTTGAAAAAATAGATTTTCTTGAAATCTTCAGCATTGATAACTTTATGTATGCTGAATACGAATCTGTGGTCAAAATCTAAAAGTTCGTATAATTACTCGAGTAATTAGCATTTGAATTTCAGCATAATTAGTCCAGGTGCTAATTAAAGGGTTAAACCTTCGAATTACAGTCTTTTGACTCAAAATACTTAAATACCATATTAAATAACATCTATACGCAGATTTTCACTAAAATCTGAGGAAATTGAAAATCTGAGAAAAAAAATGTAAGGCTATAGCCTTGGATTTTTCTTGATTTTTTTGAAAAAATAGATTTTCTTGAAATTTTCAGCATTGATAACTTTATGTATGCTGAATACGAATCTGGGGTCAAAATCTAAAAGTTCGTTTGATTACTCAAGTAATTAGGATTTGAATTTCAGCATAATTAGTCCAGGTGCTAATTAAAGGGTTAAACCTTCGAATTACAGTCTTTTGACTCAAAATACTTAAATACCATATTAAATAACATCTATACGCAGATTTTCACTAAAATCTGAGGAAATTGAAAATCTGAGGAAAAAAAATGTAAGGCTATAGCCTTGGATTTCTCGTGATTTTTTTGAAAAAATATATTTTCTATAAATTTTCACCTTAGATAACTTTATGTATGCTGAATACGAATGTGTGGGCAAAATATAAAAATTCATTTAATTACTCAAGTAATTAGCATTTGAATTTCAGCATAATTACTCCAGGTGGTAATTAAAGCGTTAAATTTATGAATTACAGTCTTTAGACTCCAAATACTTAAATACCATATAAAATAACATGTATACACAGATTTTCATTAAAATCTGAGAAAGTTGAAAATCTGAGCAAAAAAATGCCAGGCTATAGCCTTGGATTTTTCTTGATTTTTTTGAAAAAATAGATTTTCTTGAACTTTTCAGCAAAGATACTTTTAAATATGCTGAATACGAATCTGTGGTCAAAATCTAAAAATTCGTATAATTCCTCGAGTAATTAACATTTCTATTTAATCATAATTAGTCCAGGTGCTAATAAAAGGGTTAAATTTATGAGTTACAGTCTTTTGACTCCAAATACTTAAATACCATATAAAATAACATCTATACACATATTTTCATTAAAATCTAAGGTAGTTGAAAATCTGAGCAAAAAAAATGCAAGGCTATAGCCTTGGATTTTTCTTGATTTTTTTGAAAAAATAGATTTTCTTGAACTTTTCAGCAAAGATACTTTTATGTATGCTGAATACGAATCTGTGGTCAAAATCTAAAAATTCGTATAATTCCTCGTGTTTAACATTTCACTTAAATCATAATTAGTCCAGGTGCTGATAAAAAGGTTAAATTTATGAGTTACAGTCTTTTGACTCCAAATACTTAAATACCATATAAAATAACATCTATACACATATTTTCATTAAAATCTAAGGTAGTTGAAAATCTGAGCAAAAAAAATGCAAGGCTATAGCCTTGGATTTTTCTTGATTTTTTTGAAAATTAGATTTTCTTGAACTTTTCAGCAAAGATACTTTTATGTATGCTGAATACGAATCTGTGGTCAAAATCTAAAAGTTTGTTTAATTACTAGAGTAATTAGCATTTGAATTTAATCATAATTAGTCCAGGTGCTAATTAAAGGGGTTAAATTTATGAATTCCAATCTTTTGACTCCAAATACTTAAATACCATATAGAATAACATCTACACGCAGATTTTCATTAAAATCTGAGGAAGTTGAAAATCTGAGGAAAAAATTGTAAGGCTATAGCCTTGGATTTTCCTTGATTTTTTTGAAAATATAGATTTTCTTGAACTTTTCATCAGAGATGATTTTTTGTATACTGAATAAGAAACTGTGGTCAAAATCTAAAGATTCGTATAATTACTCGAGTAATTAGCATTTGAATTTCAGCATAATTAGTCCAGGTGGTAATTAAAGCGTTAAGTTTTTGAATTACAGTCTTTTGATTCCAAATACTTAAATACCATATAAAATAACATCTATACGCAGATTTTCATTAAAATCTGAGGAAGTTGAAAATCTGAGGAAAAAAAATTTCTTGATTTTTTTGAAAAAATAGATTTTCTTGAACTTTTCAGCATAGATAATTTTATGTATGCTGAATACGAATCTGAGGTCAGAATCTAAAAGTTCCTTTAATTACTCGAGTAATTAGCATTTGAATTTAATCATAATTAGTCCAGGTGCTAATTAAAGGGTTAAATTTATGAATTACAGTCTTTTGACACCAAATACTTAAAAACCATATAGAATAACATCTATACGCAGAATTTCACTAAAATCTGAGGAAATTGAAAATCTGAGCAAAAAAAATATAAGGCTATAGCCTTGGATTTTTCTTGATTTTTTTGAAAAAATAGATTTTCTTGAAATCTTCAGCATTGATAACTTTATGTATGCTGAATACGAATCTGTGGTCAAAATCTAAAAGTTCGTATAATTACTCGAGTAATTAGCATTTGAATTTCAGCATAATTAGTCCAGGTGCTAATTAAAGGGTTAAACCTTCGAATTACAGTCTTTTGACTCAAAATACTTAAAAACCATATAGAATAACATCTATACGCAGAATTTCACTAAAATCTGAGGAAATTGAAAATCTGAGAAAAAAAATGTAAGGCTATAGCCTTGGATTTTTCTTGATTTTTTTGAAAAAATAGATTTTCTTGAAATCTTCAGCATTGATAACTTTATGTATGCTGAATACGAATCTGTGGTCAAAATCTAAAAGTTCGTATAATTACTCGAGTAATTAGCATTTGAATTTCAGCATAATTAGTCCAGGTGCTAATTAAAGGGTTAAACCTTCGGATTACAGTCTTTTGACTCAAAATATTTAAATACCATATTAAATAACATCTATACGCAGATTTTCACTAAAATCTGAGGAAATTGAAAATCTGGTGAAAAAAAATGTAAGGCTATAGCCTTGGATTTTTCTTGATTTTTTTGAAAAAATAGATTTTCTTGAAATTTTCAGCATTGATAACTTTATGTATGCTGAATACGAATCTGTGGTCAAAATCTAAAAGTTCGTTTAATTACTCAAGTAATTAGCATTTGAATTTCAGCATAATTAGTCCAGGTGCTAATTAAAGGGTTAAACCTTCGAATTACAGTCTTTTGACTCAAAATACTTAAATACCATATTAAATAACATCTATACGCAGATTTTCACTAAAATCTGAGGAAATTGAAAATCTGAGCAAAAAAAATGTAAGGCTATAGCCTTGGATTTTTCTTGATTTTTTTGAAAAAATAGATTTTCTTGAAATTTTCAGCAAAGATACTTTTAAGTATGCTGAATACGAATCTGTGGTCAAAATCTAAAAATTCGTATAATTCCTCGAGTAATTAACATTTCTATTTAATCATAATTAGTCCAGGTGCTAATAAAAGGGTTAAATTTATGAGTTACAGTCTTTTGACTCCAAATACTTAAATACCATATAAAATAACATCTATACACATATTTTCATTAAAATCTAAGGTAGTTGAAAATCTGAGCAAAAAAAATGCAAGGCTATAGCCTTGGATTTTTCTTGATTTTTTTGAAAAAATAGATTTTCTTGAACTTTTCAGCAAAGATACTTTTATGTATGCTGAATACGAATCTGTGGTCAAAATCTAAAAATTCGTATAATTCCTCGTGTTTAACATTTCACTTAAATCATAATTAGTCCAGGTGCTGATAAAAAGGTTAAATTTATGAGTTACAGTCTTTTGACTCCAAATACTTAAATACCATATAAAATAACATCTATACACATATTTTCATTAAAATCTAAGGTAGTTGAAAATCTGAGCAAAAAAAATGCAAGGCTATAGCCTTGGATTTTTCTTGATTTTTTTGAAAAAATAGATTTTCTTGAACTTTTCAGCAAAGATACTTTTATGTATGCTGAATACGAATCTGTGGTCAAAATCTAAAAATTCGTATAATTCCTCGTGTTTAACATTTCACTTAAATCATAATTAGTCCAGGTGCTGATAAAAAGGTTAAATTTATGAGTTACAGTCTTTTGACTCCAAATACTTAAATACCATATAAAATAACATCTATACACATATTTTCATTAAAATCTAAGGTAGTTGAAAATCTGAGCAAAAAAAATGCAAGGCTATAGCCTTGGATTTTTCTTGATTTTTTTGAAAATTAGATTCGTCATATGTAAAACGTCATATGTAAAACGTCATATGTAAAACGTCATATGTAAAACGTCATATGTAAAACGTCATATGTAAAACGTCATATGTAAAACGTCATATGTAAAACGTCATATGTAAAACGTCATATGTAAAACGTCATATGTAAAACGTCATATGTAAAACGTCATATGTAAAACGTCATATGTAAAACGTCATATGTAAAACGTCATATGTAAAACGTCATATGTAAAACGTCATATGTAAAACGTCATATGTAAAACGTCATATGTAAAACGTCATATGTAAAACGTCATATGTAAAACGTCATATGTAAAACGTCATATGTAAAACGTCATATGTAAAACGTCATATGTAAAACGTCATATGTAAAACGTCATATGTAAAACGTCATATGTAAAACGTCATATGTAAAACGTCATATGTAAAACGTCATATGTAAAACGTCATATGTAAAACGTCATATGTAAAACGTCATATGTAAAACGTCATATGTAAAACGTCATATGTAAAACGTCATATGTAAAACGTCATATGTAAAACGTCATATGTAAAACGTCATATGTAAAACGTCATATGTAAAACGTCATATGTAAAACGTCATATGTAAAACGTCATATGTAAAACGTCATATGTAAAACGTCATATGTAAAACGTCATATGTAAAACGTCATATGTAAAACGTCATATGTAAAACGTCATATGTAAAACGTCATATGTAAAACGTCATATGTAAAACGTCATATGTAAAACGTCATATGTAAAACGTCATATGTAAAACGTCATATGTAAAACGTCATATGTAAAACGTCATATGTAAAACGTCATATGTAAAACGTCATATGTAAAACGTCATATGTAAAACGTCATATGTAAAACGTCATATGTAAAACGTCATATGTAAAACGTCATATGTAAAACGTCATATGTAAAACGTCATATGTAAAACGTCATATGTAAAACGTCATATGTAAAACGTCATATGTAAAACGTCATATGTAAAACGTCATATGTAAAACGTCATATGTAAAACGTCATATGTAAAACGTCATATGTAAAACGTCATATGTAAAACGTCATATGTAAAACGTCATATGTAAAACGTCATATGTAAAACGTCATATGTAAAACGTCATATGTAAAACGTCATATGTAAAACGTCATATGTAAAACGTCATATGTAAAACGTCATATGTAAAACGTCATATGTAAAACGTCATATGTAAAACGTCATATGTAAAACGTCATATGTAAAACGTCATATGTAAAACGTCATATGTAAAACGTCATATGTAAAACGTCATATGTAAAACGTCATATGTAAAACGTCATATGTAAAACGTCATATGTAAAACGTCATATGTAAAACGTCATATGTAAAACGTCATATGTAAAACGTCATATGTAAAACGTCATATGTAAAACGTCATATGTAAAACGTCATATGTAAAACGTCATATGTAAAACGTCATATGTAAAACGTCATATGTAAAACGTCATATGTAAAACGTCATATGTAAAACGTCATATGTAAAACGTCATATGTAAAACGTCATATGTAAAACGTCATATGTAAAACGTCATATGTAAAACGTCATATGTAAAACGTCATATGTAAAACGTCATATGTAAAACGTCATATGTAAAACGTCATATGTAAAACGTCATATGTAAAACGTCATATGTAAAACGTCATATGTAAAACGTCATATGTAAAACGTCATATGTAAAACGTCATATGTAAAACGTCATATGTAAAACGTCATATGTAAAACGTCATATGTAAAACGTCATATGTAAAACGTCATATGTAAAACGTCATATGTAAAACGTCATATGTAAAACGTCATATGTAAAACGTCATATGTAAAACGTCATATGTAAAACGTCATATGTAAAACGTCATATGTAAAACGTCATATGTAAAACGTCATATGTAAAACGTCATATGTAAAACGTCATATGTAAAACGTCATATGTAAAACGTCATATGTAAAACGTCATATGTAAAACGTCATATGTAAAACGTCATATGTAAAACGTCATATGTAAAACGTCATATGTAAAACGTCATATGTAAAACGTCATATGTAAAACGTCATATGTAAAACGTCATATGTAAAACGTCATATGTAAAACGTCATATGTAAAACGTCATATGTAAAACGTCATATGTAAAACGTCATATGTAAAACGTCATATGTAAAACGTCATATGTAAAACGTCATATGTAAAACGTCATATGTAAAACGTCATATGTAAAACGTCATATGTAAAACGTCATATGTAAAACGTCATATGTAAAACGTCATATGTAAAACGTCATATGTAAAACGTCATATGTAAAACGTCATATGTAAAACGTCATATGTAAAACGTCATATGTAAAACGTCATATGTAAAACGTCATATGTAAAACGTCATATGTAAAACGTCATATGTAAAACGTCATATGTAAAACGTCATATGTAAAACGTCATATGTAAAACGTCATATGTAAAACGTCATATGTAAAACGTCATATGTAAAACGTCATATGTAAAACGTCATATGTAAAACGTCATATGTAAAACGTCATATGTAAAACGTCATATGTAAAACGTCATATGTAAAACGTCATATGTAAAACGTCATATGTAAAACGTCATATGTAAAACGTCATATGTAAAACGTCATATGTAAAACGTCATATGTAAAACGTCATATGTAAAACGTCATATGTAAAACGTCATATGTAAAACGTCATATGTAAAACGTCATATGTAAAACGTCATATGTAAAACGTCATATGTAAAACGTCATATGTAAAACGTCATATGTAAAACGTCATATGTAAAACGTCATATGTAAAACGTCATATGTAAAACGTCATATGTAAAACGTCATATGTAAAACGTCATATGTAAAACGTCATATGTAAAACGTCATATGTAAAACGTCATATGTAAAACGTCATATGTAAAACGTCATATGTAAAACGTCATATGTAAAACGTCATATGTAAAACGTCATATGTAAAACGTCATATGTAAAACGTCATATGTAAAACGTCATATGTAAAACGTCATATGTAAAACGTCATATGTAAAACGTCATATGTAAAACGTCATATGTAAAACGTCATATGTAAAACGTCATATGTAAAACGTCATATGTAAAACGTCATATGTAAAACGTCATATGTAAAACGTCATATGTAAAACGTCATATGTAAAACGTCATATGTAAAACGTCATATGTAAAACGTCATATGTAAAACGTCATATGTAAAACGTCATATGTAAAACGTCATATGTAAAACGTCATATGTAAAACGTCATATGTAAAACGTCATATGTAAAACGTCATATGTAAAACGTCATATGTAAAACGTCATATGTAAAACGTCATATGTAAAACGTCATATGTAAAACGTCATATGTAAAACGTCATATGTAAAACGTCATATGTAAAACGTCATATGTAAAACGTCATATGTAAAACGTCATATGTAAAACGTCATATGTAAAACGTCATATGTAAAACGTCATATGTAAAACGTCATATGTAAAACGTCATATGTAAAACGTCATATGTAAAACGTCATATGTAAAACGTCATATGTAAAACGTCATATGTAAAACGTCATATGTAAAACGTCATATGTAAAACGTCATATGTAAAACGTCATATGTAAAACGTCATATGTAAAACGTCATATGTAAAACGTCATATGTAAAACGTCATATGTAAAACGTCATATGTAAAACGTCATATGTAAAACGTCATATGTAAAACGTCATATGTAAAACGTCATATGTAAAACGTCATATGTAAAACGTCATATGTAAAACGTCATATGTAAAACGTCATATGTAAAACGTCATATGTAAAACGTCATATGTAAAACGTCATATGTAAAACGTCATATGTAAAACGTCATATGTAAAACGTCATATGTAAAACGTCATATGTAAAACGTCATATGTAAAACGTCATATGTAAAACGTCATATGTAAAACGTCATATGTAAAACGTCATATGTAAAACGTCATATGTAAAACGTCATATGTAAAACGTCATATGTAAAACGTCATATGTAAAACGTCATATGTAAAACGTCATATGTAAAACGTCATATGTAAAACGTCATATGTAAAACGTCATATGTAAAACGTCATATGTAAAACGTCATATGTAAAACGTCATATGTAAAACGTCATATGTAAAACGTCATATGTAAAACGTCATATGTAAAACGTCATATGTAAAACGTCATATGTAAAACGTCATATGTAAAACGTCATATGTAAAACGTCATATGTAAAACGTCATATGTAAAACGTCATATGTAAAACGTCATATGTAAAACGTCATATGTAAAACGTCATATGTAAAACGTCATATGTAAAACGTCATATGTAAAACGTCATATGTAAAACGTCATATGTAAAACGTCATATGTAAAACGTCATATGTAAAACGTCATATGTAAAACGTCATATGTAAAACGTCATATGTAAAACGTCATATGTAAAACGTCATATGTAAAACGTCATATGTAAAACGTCATATGTAAAACGTCATATGTAAAACGTCATATGTAAAACGTCATATGTAAAACGTCATATGTAAAACGTCATATGTAAAACGTCATATGTAAAACGTCATATGTAAAACGTCATATGTAAAACGTCATATGTAAAACGTCATATGTAAAACGTCATATGTAAAACGTCATATGTAAAACGTCATATGTAAAACGTCATATGTAAAACGTCATATGTAAAACGTCATATGTAAAACGTCATATGTAAAACGTCATATGTAAAACGTCATATGTAAAACGTCATATGTAAAACGTCATATGTAAAACGTCATATGTAAAACGTCATATGTAAAACGTCATATGTAAAACGTCATATGTAAAACGTCATATGTAAAACGTCATATGTAAAACGTCATATGTAAAACGTCATATGTAAAACGTCATATGTAAAACGTCATATGTAAAACGTCATATGTAAAACGTCATATGTAAAACGTCATATGTAAAACGTCATATGTAAAACGTCATATGTAAAACGTCATATGTAAAACGTCATATGTAAAACGTCATATGTAAAACGTCATATGTAAAACGTCATATGTAAAACGTCATATGTAAAACGTCATATGTAAAACGTCATATGTAAAACGTCATATGTAAAACGTCATATGTAAAACGTCATATGTAAAACGTCATATGTAAAACGTCATATGTAAAACGTCATATGTAAAACGTCATATGTAAAACGTCATATGTAAAACGTCATATGTAAAACGTCATATGTAAAACGTCATATGTAAAACGTCATATGTAAAACGTCATATGTAAAACGTCATATGTAAAACGTCATATGTAAAACGTCATATGTAAAACGTCATATGTAAAACGTCATATGTAAAACGTCATATGTAAAACGTCATATGTAAAACGTCATATGTAAAACGTCATATGTAAAACGTCATATGTAAAACGTCATATGTAAAACGTCATATGTAAAACGTCATATGTAAAACGTCATATGTAAAACGTCATATGTAAAACGTCATATGTAAAACGTCATATGTAAAACGTCATATGTAAAACGTCATATGTAAAACGTCATATGTAAAACGTCATATGTAAAACGTCATATGTAAAACGTCATATGTAAAACGTCATATGTAAAACGTCATATGTAAAACGTCATATGTAAAACGTCATATGTAAAACGTCATATGTAAAACGTCATATGTAAAACGTCATATGTAAAACGTCATATGTAAAACGTCATATGTAAAACGTCATATGTAAAACGTCATATGTAAAACGTCATATGTAAAACGTCATATGTAAAACGTCATATGTAAAACGTCATATGTAAAACGTCATATGTAAAACGTCATATGTAAAACGTCATATGTAAAACGTCATATGTAAAACGTCATATGTAAAACGTCATATGTAAAACGTCATATGTAAAACGTCATATGTAAAACGTCATATGTAAAACGTCATATGTAAAACGTCATATGTAAAACGTCATATGTAAAACGTCATATGTAAAACGTCATATGTAAAACGTCATATGTAAAACGTCATATGTAAAACGTCATATGTAAAACGTCATATGTAAAACGTCATATGTAAAACGTCATATGTAAAACGTCATATGTAAAACGTCATATGTAAAACGTCATATGTAAAACGTCATATGTAAAACGTCATATGTAAAACGTCATATGTAAAACGTCATATGTAAAACGTCATATGTAAAACGTCATATGTAAAACGTCATATGTAAAACGTCATATGTAAAACGTCATATGTAAAACGTCATATGTAAAACGTCATATGTAAAACGTCATATGTAAAACGTCATATGTAAAACGTCATATGTAAAACGTCATATGTAAAACGTCATATGTAAAACGTCATATGTAAAACGTCATATGTAAAACGTCATATGTAAAACGTCATATGTAAAACGTCATATGTAAAACGTCATATGTAAAACGTCATATGTAAAACGTCATATGTAAAACGTCATATGTAAAACGTCATATGTAAAACGTCATATGTAAAACGTCATATGTAAAACGTCATATGTAAAACGTCATATGTAAAACGTCATATGTAAAACGTCATATGTAAAACGTCATATGTAAAACGTCATATGTAAAACGTCATATGTAAAACGTCATATGTAAAACGTCATATGTAAAACGTCATATGTAAAACGTCATATGTAAAACGTCATATGTAAAACGTCATATGTAAAACGTCATATGTAAAACGTCATATGTAAAACGTCATATGTAAAACGTCATATGTAAAACGTCATATGTAAAACGTCATATGTAAAACGTCATATGTAAAACGTCATATGTAAAACGTCATATGTAAAACGTCATATGTAAAACGTCATATGTAAAACGTCATATGTAAAACGTCATATGTAAAACGTCATATGTAAAACGTCATATGTAAAACGTCATATGTAAAACGTCATATGTAAAACGTCATATGTAAAACGTCATATGTAAAACGTCATATGTAAAACGTCATATGTAAAACGTCATATGTAAAACGTCATATGTAAAACGTCATATGTAAAACGTCATATGTAAAACGTCATATGTAAAACGTCATATGTAAAACGTCATATGTAAAACGTCATATGTAAAACGTCATATGTAAAACGTCATATGTAAAACGTCATATGTAAAACGTCATATGTAAAACGTCATATGTAAAACGTCATATGTAAAACGTCATATGTAAAACGTCATATGTAAAACGTCATATGTAAAACGTCATATGTAAAACGTCATATGTAAAACGTCATATGTAAAACGTCATATGTAAAACGTCATATGTAAAACGTCATATGTAAAACGTCATATGTAAAACGTCATATGTAAAACGTCATATGTAAAACGTCATATGTAAAACGTCATATGTAAAACGTCATATGTAAAACGTCATATGTAAAACGTCATATGTAAAACGTCATATGTAAAACGTCATATGTAAAACGTCATATGTAAAACGTCATATGTAAAACGTCATATGTAAAACGTCATATGTAAAACGTCATATGTAAAACGTCATATGTAAAACGTCATATGTAAAACGTCATATGTAAAACGTCATATGTAAAACGTCATATGTAAAACGTCATATGTAAAACGTCATATGTAAAACGTCATATGTAAAACGTCATATGTAAAACGTCATATGTAAAACGTCATATGTAAAACGTCATATGTAAAACGTCATATGTAAAACGTCATATGTAAAACGTCATATGTAAAACGTCATATGTAAAACGTCATATGTAAAACGTCATATGTAAAACGTCATATGTAAAACGTCATATGTAAAACGTCATATGTAAAACGTCATATGTAAAACGTCATATGTAAAACGTCATATGTAAAACGTCATATGTAAAACGTCATATGTAAAACGTCATATGTAAAACGTCATATGTAAAACGTCATATGTAAAACGTCATATGTAAAACGTCATATGTAAAACGTCATATGTAAAACGTCATATGTAAAACGTCATATGTAAAACGTCATATGTAAAACGTCATATGTAAAACGTCATATGTAAAACGTCATATGTAAAACGTCATATGTAAAACGTCATATGTAAAACGTCATATGTAAAACGTCATATGTAAAACGTCATATGTAAAACGTCATATGTAAAACGTCATATGTAAAACGTCATATGTAAAACGTCATATGTAAAACGTCATATGTAAAACGTCATATGTAAAACGTCATATGTAAAACGTCATATGTAAAACGTCATATGTAAAACGTCATATGTAAAACGTCATATGTAAAACGTCATATGTAAAACGTCATATGTAAAACGTCATATGTAAAACGTCATATGTAAAACGTCATATGTAAAACGTCATATGTAAAACGTCATATGTAAAACGTCATATGTAAAACGTCATATGTAAAACGTCATATGTAAAACGTCATATGTAAAACGTCATATGTAAAACGTCATATGTAAAACGTCATATGTAAAACGTCATATGTAAAACGTCATATGTAAAACGTCATATGTAAAACGTCATATGTAAAACGTCATATGTAAAACGTCATATGTAAAACGTCATATGTAAAACGTCATATGTAAAACGTCATATGTAAAACGTCATATGTAAAACGTCATATGTAAAACGTCATATGTAAAACGTCATATGTAAAACGTCATATGTAAAACGTCATATGTAAAACGTCATATGTAAAACGTCATATGTAAAACGTCATATGTAAAACGTCATATGTAAAACGTCATATGTAAAACGTCATATGTAAAACGTCATATGTAAAACGTCATATGTAAAACGTCATATGTAAAACGTCATATGTAAAACGTCATATGTAAAACGTCATATGTAAAACGTCATATGTAAAACGTCATATGTAAAACGTCATATGTAAAACGTCATATGTAAAACGTCATATGTAAAACGTCATATGTAAAACGTCATATGTAAAACGTCATATGTAAAACGTCATATGTAAAACGTCATATGTAAAACGTCATATGTAAAACGTCATATGTAAAACGTCATATGTAAAACGTCATATGTAAAACGTCATATGTAAAACGTCATATGTAAAACGTCATATGTAAAACGTCATATGTAAAACGTCATATGTAAAACGTCATATGTAAAACGTCATATGTAAAACGTCATATGTAAAACGTCATATGTAAAACGTCATATGTAAAACGTCATATGTAAAACGTCATATGTAAAACGTCATATGTAAAACGTCATATGTAAAACGTCATATGTAAAACGTCATATGTAAAACGTCATATGTAAAACGTCATATGTAAAACGTCATATGTAAAACGTCATATGTAAAACGTCATATGTAAAACGTCATATGTAAAACGTCATATGTAAAACGTCATATGTAAAACGTCATATGTAAAACGTCATATGTAAAACGTCATATGTAAAACGTCATATGTAAAACGTCATATGTAAAACGTCATATGTAAAACGTCATATGTAAAACGTCATATGTAAAACGTCATATGTAAAACGTCATATGTAAAACGTCATATGTAAAACGTCATATGTAAAACGTCATATGTAAAACGTCATATGTAAAACGTCATATGTAAAACGTCATATGTAAAACGTCATATGTAAAACGTCATATGTAAAACGTCATATGTAAAACGTCATATGTAAAACGTCATATGTAAAACGTCATATGTAAAACGTCATATGTAAAACGTCATATGTAAAACGTCATATGTAAAACGTCATATGTAAAACGTCATATGTAAAACGTCATATGTAAAACGTCATATGTAAAACGTCATATGTAAAACGTCATATGTAAAACGTCATATGTAAAACGTCATATGTAAAACGTCATATGTAAAACGTCATATGTAAAACGTCATATGTAAAACGTCATATGTAAAACGTCATATGTAAAACGTCATATGTAAAACGTCATATGTAAAACGTCATATGTAAAACGTCATATGTAAAACGTCATATGTAAAACGTCATATGTAAAACGTCATATGTAAAACGTCATATGTAAAACGTCATATGTAAAACGTCATATGTAAAACGTCATATGTAAAACGTCATATGTAAAACGTCATATGTAAAACGTCATATGTAAAACGTCATATGTAAAACGTCATATGTAAAACGTCATATGTAAAACGTCATATGTAAAACGTCATATGTAAAACGTCATATGTAAAACGTCATATGTAAAACGTCATATGTAAAACGTCATATGTAAAACGTCATATGTAAAACGTCATATGTAAAACGTCATATGTAAAACGTCATATGTAAAACGTCATATGTAAAACGTCATATGTAAAACGTCATATGTAAAACGTCATATGTAAAACGTCATATGTAAAACGTCATATGTAAAACGTCATATGTAAAACGTCATATGTAAAACGTCATATGTAAAACGTCATATGTAAAACGTCATATGTAAAACGTCATATGTAAAACGTCATATGTAAAACGTCATATGTAAAACGTCATATGTAAAACGTCATATGTAAAACGTCATATGTAAAACGTCATATGTAAAACGTCATATGTAAAACGTCATATGTAAAACGTCATATGTAAAACGTCATATGTAAAACGTCATATGTAAAACGTCATATGTAAAACGTCATATGTAAAACGTCATATGTAAAACGTCATATGTAAAACGTCATATGTAAAACGTCATATGTAAAACGTCATATGTAAAACGTCATATGTAAAACGTCATATGTAAAACGTCATATGTAAAACGTCATATGTAAAACGTCATATGTAAAACGTCATATGTAAAACGTCATATGTAAAACGTCATATGTAAAACGTCATATGTAAAACGTCATATGTAAAACGTCATATGTAAAACGTCATATGTAAAACGTCATATGTAAAACGTCATATGTAAAACGTCATATGTAAAACGTCATATGTAAAACGTCATATGTAAAACGTCATATGTAAAACGTCATATGTAAAACGTCATATGTAAAACGTCATATGTAAAACGTCATATGTAAAACGTCATATGTAAAACGTCATATGTAAAACGTCATATGTAAAACGTCATATGTAAAACGTCATATGTAAAACGTCATATGTAAAACGTCATATGTAAAACGTCATATGTAAAACGTCATATGTAAAACGTCATATGTAAAACGTCATATGTAAAACGTCATATGTAAAACGTCATATGTAAAACGTCATATGTAAAACGTCATATGTAAAACGTCATATGTAAAACGTCATATGTAAAACGTCATATGTAAAACGTCATATGTAAAACGTCATATGTAAAACGTCATATGTAAAACGTCATATGTAAAACGTCATATGTAAAACGTCATATGTAAAACGTCATATGTAAAACGTCATATGTAAAACGTCATATGTAAAACGTCATATGTAAAACGTCATATGTAAAACGTCATATGTAAAACGTCATATGTAAAACGTCATATGTAAAACGTCATATGTAAAACGTCATATGTAAAACGTCATATGTAAAACGTCATATGTAAAACGTCATATGTAAAACGTCATGTGTAAATCGTCATACGTAGAACGTCATATGTAAAACGTCATATGTAAAACGTCATGTGTAAACATGATAGTCTTGAGATATCAAGGATTTTCTTACAGAGGATGTAAACATGGAGGAGGTGCAAGAGATAATAGCTTTGTTTATCAAAGGCCCGAGACGCTTTGTTACGCGCTCAGTCACGCGGCTGTATTACAGTCTCAGCCTTGTTACAACCTCACAGTGTCATATTACAACCTCACAGACTTGTTATAGCCTCATAGCCTTGTTACAACTTCACAGCCTTGTTATAACTTCACAGCCGTGGTATAATCTCATAGCCTTGCTACAACCTCACAGCCATGATACAACCTCAGTACCATAGCACATCTCACAACCACGTTACAGCCTCACAGCCAGGGTATACAACCTCACAACTACGTTACAACCTCATGGTACAGTCCCACAGCCAGGGTATACAACCTCACAACTACGTTACAACCTCACAGCAGTGGTACAGTCCCACAGCCAGGGTATACAACCTCACACCATGGGTACAATCTAGGTTACCGTAATGCCCCACATCATGGCTGGCTTCACGTAAATTCGTGTTAAAATACAGGATGTTCCTGTTAGCGATATTTTAAGACAGGAAAAACCAGAAGAACTTTTGTTTGAAAGAAAAAAGCGCCCAGCGTTTCAAGCTTCTCTGTGTCCCTTTACAAGTAGAAGTAACGTAAAGTAATACACATGCAACGCTACTTAAGAGTCTTTACGACGGTTTCAGAATGAAGCAGAGAACAGCCAGCGTGGTGAGGGTTGGGTAGATACATGCGCATATTTACTTCCTTCCTGCCCTGGGAGACCCATTTATCTTTATGGGGGGGGGGGGGGGGGGGGGGCGGCTCCTACTGCAGCGCTAAGGAAGCCAGCCACGTCCACCGGATGGGACCATGGGTCACGAAGAGTGAGCGTTTGGTGCTGTTGTTGTGCTCTGTGACCAGGTAGCAAGCAGCTCCTGTGTTAAGATGGAGCAGCTCCTGTGCTAAGATGTAGCTGCTCCTGTGTTAAGGTGTAGCAGCTCCTGTGTTAAGATGTAGCAGCTCCTGTGTTAAGATGTAGCTGCTCCTGTGTTAAGATGTAGCAGCTCCTGTGTTAAGATGTAGCAGCTCCTGTGCTAAGATGTAGCAGCTCCAATGCTAAGATGTAGCAGCTCCTGTGCTGAGATGTAGCAGCACCTATGCTGATATGTAGCAGTTTCTTTACCAAGAAGCAGCACCTCTTCCTCGGCTAACAATTAGCAGCTCGTAGTCTCATGTCAAGTAGCAGTTCCTGTGCTAATAAGAAGCACTTCTTCCTCTGTTAACAAGTCATAGCGTCTTTAATAAGAAGCAGTGGCCTCCACCTCTGCTATCGAGTAACAGCTCCTGTGCTATGAAAAGGTAGCACCTCTCCTGGTGACAAGTGGCAGCAGCTCCTCCTCATCCAATAAGCGTCAGATCCTGCTAACAAGTAGCAACAACTCTGCTCACAGAACACCAGCTCCCGCTAATAAGCAGCAGCAGCAGCGGGTCCTACGCTACCAGGGGATACAGTCAATATTTGTTAGCATTAAATATGTTACAGTGTGGACCCTCAGCCACTGGGAACAGGGGCGCCACAGCCACTGCTGCTGCCTTGTTTACACTGATGGTAAATAGATGAGCAAACAGATGAATTAATGAATTGATAATTGAATAATTGAACAAATAGACAAATATTATATGCATGATATATGAAAGTATTAAAGTAGAAAAAAAAGAAAAAAAAGAAATATATATATATATATATATATATATATATATATATATATATATATATATATATATATATATATATATATATTCTCACTTTCCACTGGAAAATGGACCACCACATATGAATAATGACTTGAAATGACCACAGCAGTAAGCATTAAGCTCTGTGAATTTTTAGCATCTCTTTCACTACAGACGAGGGATGGTCCGAATGTTAGATTCTCCCTCTCTCTCTCTCTCTCTCTCTCTCTCTCTCTCTCTCTCTCTCTCTCTCTCTCTCTCGGAAGGCCCCCTTCCTCATCAAAAGTTTGTACGGGAAAAAGTTAAGCAGGTATTTCTCTCTCTCTCTCTCTCTCTCTCTCTCTCTCTCTCTCTCTCTCTCTCTCTCTCTCTCTCTCTCTCTCCTGATGTTTATCAAACACATCCGACACTCATCAACTCTTCGTAAAATACTTCCTCATATTCCTTAGTTAATCATGAAGGCAAAATAACTTGAGAATCCTCGTAATGAAATGTCTGCCAACTTCAAAATGAATGTTGAGAAAGATGGGAGGGAGGGAGGGGAGGAATCATAATGAACTTGGAGGTGTATAAAGAAATGCTAATTATTCATTCGCATTTAAGTGTAAAAAAAAAAAAAGAGAGAAAAATGGAATTAAGTTATCGAACTGTGTCGGAATGGAATAATGTGCCTTGCTGAATTTCTTCTAATGTTAGTTACTGGTGACATGAAATAATATAATCACGAGTTACTTTCTGTGATAGAATTGTTAATACTTTACCTTTAAGAGAAGCATATTCCGTGGATTATATTTACCTCTCTCTCTCTCTCTCTCTCTCTCTCTCTCTCTCTCTCTCTCTCTCTCTCTCTCTCTCTCTCTCTCTCTCTCTCTCTCCTCGCATTGTTCATCATTCTCAATGACAACGATGAGGAAAGAATACCTTCAAACTTTCCTCATTCTTTGACCTTTTTTGTAAGTTTTTAGTCATCTTAAGGTCCAAAGAGAGAACTCTCTCGTGTGGCGACAGGCGAGACAAGGAACAGACGCCACGCATTGTTTGTGTCCTAAAGGTACTGTGTCTGAGGATGCGCCTGTGCTTGCTCGTCTATCTCGACTCACTCTTGATAATAAACACGTTTTTGCCTCTTCAAAAAGAAATTATTGCCGCAGTCCATTCTAAAGGAAGTACAATGTTTACATTCTTCCATTTAGAACCTGAAATCTTTGAGATTATTAATTTCAATTCTAAAAAATTTCTCCGCATTCCTGTCTGCTTTGAATCATGTATAGTATTCTCTCCAACGAGTTTTATGGTTCCTTTGAGGCAAAATGGACTATTGGAATTTTCTCCTGAGTGAGTTACATCTGTTGTTCTCCTTTCAAGGTCTTTAGGGAGCTCTGTCTCAACACTTACTTTGAAAACTTCTGTTCGGGTTCAGTATATAGGTTTCTCATAATCCATTATGGACTTTCTCCTAACCCAGTGCTCAAACTCAAACATGATTTAATTTTTTTGCCTTTTCTATTTGTTCCTTCCTATCATCACTTGATGATTCCAACTCTTCTTTCTTCCTTCATTGATCGGTTATGGTTTTTACCTCAACGTTTTGTCCTATCTGCAATCTTCTTCATCCAGTAAACCTATTCACTTTCCTGTCCTCTCTCACTCCTTTACCATCCTCCCTCGCTCCGTTACCCTGCTTCACTCCCTCTGCCTGCACCTACATAACATCGCCCGGCCCAGTTAATAGAGTCAAATGAAATTCATTGCTTTCCAAACCTAATTTCACCGTCTTTTCATCCCTAGAAATTTTTGTCAAGCTCTTTCATCCTCTCCTCGACCCCCCTTCGACGTGCACTATACATGGCCACTATTCGACCTTATTTATTTATTATTTTTCTAACAACTTCACATCACTGAAAAAGTGTGATTTTCCTTTTTTTTTTTCTTTTTTGTTTGAGGATTCGAGTGTATTTTTTCCCTCGGAGCAGCGACTGAAATTGCGCCGAGTTTTCAGCTTTCTGCTATAGTCAGCAGCTTGTTTATTATGCTCCAGATGTTCCTGTGTGAGCGGCAACGTAAAAGGATTAGATGGGGTTAAACAAAGGGTCTTTCTCAGACCTCGGTGGGTTGAGGATTAACGGCATTAGATTGATCACAAATTTGATTCATCGCTTTTGTTTACAATGTTTCCTCTAAACAGAAGCTTCAGTGAATACTTTTGCTATGAAAATTCCTCCTACAATCGGGTAGAATCAGTTTCCATCCATGGTCACCGACCAGGTTCAACCAGAGGCACATTCACCGACCAGGTTCAACCAGAACCACATTCACCGACCAGGTTCAACCAGAACCACATTCACCGACCAGGTTCAACCAGAACCACATTCACCGACCAGGTTCAACCAGAACCACATTCACCGACCAGGTTCAACCAGAACCACATTCACCGACCAGGTTCAACCAGAACCACTTAACTTTAAGAACTTATCTCTCTCGTCTCAGCTTTCTCTCCTACTCTGTATTGCTTCTCTCATCTCTCTTTTACAGATATTACTTCGGTAAATGATTTCGGTAAATTTCGTTGCTCGCATGGCTTCTGATCTGGCTGGATAATGAATATCGGACTGGTAACGTGTATATATACCTAACATATATGATATGTGCGCTTTAGTAGCTTTAAAACCATCCGATTCAGTATCTAAAACTCTTTCCTCCCCACAGCCGAGCCTGTCGAATATCTTACCTTATATTTCCCTGTTTCCAATACTCAGTCATCCTCTTTCTTTGTCTCAATCTCATTCTCTGTCATCATTAGTTGCTCTTCCTCCCATCAGCTCTGATGCCATCCGTCCCTTGTGTACTAATCCTTCAGGGAACACGTTGGGAGCAATCCCAAACTAGTCTCTTGGTCGCTGGCGTGCACCAGAGGTGGAGAACAGTATCACTGGCGCACGCATTACCTGGAGCACCAGTACGTCCCTCAATACATTTTGCAGTATATAGACTTTTTTTTCAGAAATAAGACAAATTCTAACCACATTTAGATATGATTTTGATTTCTTTTTGGAATTACTGATGACTTACGTATATCTTTCTGCTCTTACCACACTAATCTGTAGGTTTTTGATCTCTTCCACTCTCAAAACCAACCTCGAAGAGGACCCGATAGTCTGTTACGGTTTGAATTCCCTTATGAGACCCATTTGTATCTGCACGCAGGGGCTGGCTGGTCTGAGAGCTCGAGGTGGTGCCTCAGAAGACCAAACGAATGATCTCTCGAGAATTCCAGTTTGTAAGGAGGGAGAGAGAGAGAGAGAGAGAGAGAGAGAGAGAGAGAGAGAGAGAGAGAGAGAGAGAGAGTAACAGCAAATCAGGGGGAAGCGCTGCTTCTCGTTAGGGAGGGTGAGGGTGAGGGAGACTTTACGAGCTCAGAGGGGCCTCCAAGGATAAGAAGGTAAGGGCGTCACGGTGAAAATTTCCAAGGTGACGTACGGCCAGACCACGAGGTGATGCTGTAATATATTCAGGAAACGGTACCGTAAATTTGTATGGAGAGAGAGAGAGAGAGAGAGAGAGAGAGAGAGAGAGAGAGAGAGAGAGAGAGAGAGAGTACCTCTCACTGTGGCTGGGGTGGGTGGATGGGAGGGTACCAAGATTTTCAAAACCTTCCCCCTCTCTCTCTCTCTCTCTCTCTCTCTCTCTCTCTCTCTCTCTCTCTCTCTCTCTCTCTCTCTCTCTCACCATACAACATCTAGTGTATCAGCGCTAACTCTCTCTGAGTGACGCTGAATCAGCAGCACACCACTGAAGCGGTCTCATACGTCCAGAATACTCTTTGTGTGGAATTGAAGACTTTAAAGATGACATCTTCAACCCTCCCCCACCTTAATCTGATGTAGGCGCCTGACCGACACGATTTATTGAGAAAGAAATTGGACTTCTGTGTAAGTGCTGCGATTTATCATCTCATATGACGAGAGACAAATGTTAACTTGAGTGAGATATCATGTGAGTATCGTGTGTGTGTGTGTGTTACCGGACTCTGTATGGGTGAGGTTACACTGCGAGTGAGGCGTCTGTCATCCTTAGCGAGGCTGTACCGTATTCAAGTGAAGGAGAGTAAAGTCTCGTCACGGAACTTCTCTTCGCTGCAGAGGGGTCCATCCTGTCCCTGCTGATGACTGCAGCGCAGCTTCGGAGTGGCAGGAGGAGCCTTACCATGGGGTGCCCTAGAGTTTATGGCCGCCCTAGGAATCTCCCTTTTTGAAATGGGTCAGAGTGACAGTCGACATCACAGGACCCTCACCGAGATGGTGTTAAGAAAACAAGTAAAAGACTTCCATCAACCTTCATTTATGGACGAGAAAGTTGTAGCCTGTAATGACCAGGTGAACAGACACTGTCCACTCCTCACTGTGCAGTCTGCCACCTCTCTCTCTCGAGCCAGTTATCAAACGTATACAGACCCGGGCGCTTTTCTTGAAAAGGGTGATTTACTCGATAATGCAAGAGTGTGTTAAAGTCACACACACACACACACACGCGAGCACGCTCGCGTGTGTGTGTGTGTGTGTGTGTAAACACGTAAGGTTTTTACACATCCCAATGTGAAGCTAAGTTGAAAATTGGAAGGGTTTATGCTTCAAACGAGTCTGTTCGTTCGCAGTAATAAAAAAGACAAAAAAAATTCCTATCAAAATTAATACACGTTTCGGCCCAACAGATCTATTTGTATATATTTTACATAATACTCTCTCTCTCTCTCTCTCTCTCTCTCTCTCTCTCTCTCTCTCTCTCTCTCTCTCTCTCTCTCTCTCTCTCCCTGTAACCCCTAATTTTGTAGCAGTGCCTAGCGAAAATTTTCTATTCATTTTGTCTTTTCTTTCTATAAACTTTCTTTTATCTTTATCTTTCTTTTATATCTTTGTCTCTTTCTTATATCCTAATTTTACTTTCTTTCGTTCTCGATGTAAATGGTGAGTTACTGGGCGATGTGAAAGGACTCGAATAAGATAAGAGAGAGAGAGAGAGAGAGAGAGAGAGAGAGAGAGAGAGAGAGAGAGAGAGAGAATGTATATATCCATATATATATACGTTAGCTCAAAGTCTCAATTGGGAAAATGATATACGGGGAGCGTTAAAAAAAAAAAAAAGAGTCCCTCCCACCCCCACCAGATGAATTCAGGTGGGATGATAAATTAAGGAATGTGTCAAAGACTCGCTGTCGGGAATTTTTCCCCCGACGGAAGGCGTAATTCATATCGGAAAAATTTGGGATGGAGGGGAAAAGGAAGAAGGAAAAAAAAAACGTATGTGATTCTGCTCTATGGGAAGGCGTCCAGCAGGTGATAAAGATGGAATACGAACGGGGTTGGGGGGGGATCAGAGCTGAGAGAGAGAGAGAGAGAGAGAGAGAGAGAGAGAGAGAGAGAGAGAGAGAGAGAGAGAGAATATCTGGCTGGGCGGACAAGAATCTCTCTCTCTCTCTCTCTCTCTCTCTCTCTCTCTCTCTCTCTCTCTCTCTCTCTCTCTCTCTCCTCTCTCTCTCTCTCTCTCTCTCCCCGTCTGCTTCAGCTACCCAGCTGCTCTCCGTCGTAGCGCGAAGTAGGAGGCAGAAGATAGCGGAAGAGTTAGCGCAGCAGGATAGCGACAGACCTTACCACCGTTTCAGGAGGGGAGGAATGTAGCGAAGACGATAGCTTAGCGGGAACCAACCAACATGCTGGCCAGTTAATCGTCTGGTCGTCAGGAATGTTCAGACCAGAGGTTCATTAAACCTGTAAGTCAGATCAACCACTGTTGACGGAGGGGTAAGTGTTGTGATGGGGTACAACCACTGTTGACGGAGGGTGAAGTGTTGTGATGGGGTACAACCCCTGTTGATGGGGGGTAAGGTTTGTGGTGGAGTACAACCACTGTTGACGGAGGGGTAAGTGTTGTGATGGGGTACAACCACTGTTGATGGAGGGGGTAAGGGTTGTGGTGGGGTACAACCCCCGTTGATGGAGGGGAGTAAGGGTTGTGGTGGGGTACGGGGTCACCGTGTGGAGGTAAGCAAGCTTCCGTGGTGTAGTGGTTAGCGTTGCTGACTGGGAGTCAACGCTGCCCAGGCCAGAGTTCAGTGTTGGACAGAGTATTAGACTTACAGTCAATGTCGTAGTCACACATCACTAATTAGACTTAGGACAATTAACTCCACCGTTACGTATGTTCACCTCGGTACGTCACCTTACCTTGACCCAAGTACCCTTTCCCACATCCCATTTTTTTGAGGGAGGTCGCCCAAAGGGCTCAGGGAGCCAACCACGTCCGCCGGGTGGAACCACAAGTCTTGTAGAAGTGCATTTACTGAAACGTATTTACCTTGCTTTGATGAACCTAACTGACTGATAAACTTAACTGACTGATGTATAAAAACGAGGAATAATAAGCTCCCTCTAATCCAGTCACCCACAGCATACTTGATCCATTCATCAGACTGCTACACTCTGTCCACAGCAGTCAAATTATTCACGATCAACTCGTCCTCTCCAATTCACCCAATAGAATACAAACCCTCTAACCAAGTCACCTTAGCAAAGCCTGTTAAGTTAAATCCGCTAATCCAGACTCGCCCAGGCAAATGAACTCACTGGCGCTAACCCAGTCAACATACACTAATTCACACACACACACACACACACACACACACACCATGGACTTATCCAATCAGCTGAAAATAATCCATTGTGCACGCAGTGAGGGATCACAAACACCAAAGGCATAAATCTAATGAGAATAGGTAGCGTGATATATATATATATATATATATATATATACATATATATATATATATATATATATATATATATATATATATATATATATATATATATAATCTTGTTTTCGTCTGGGAGGGGAATGTAGAGTTAAGTAAGACCATAAAATGAAGGATCACAGACATATACGAGTAAATATTTCCCAGGATTTTCTCTTCAATCCCATGTAACACCACGGAAATCTTGTGTGGGGCTCTGGAGGCGAGGGGAACCTCCGAACTGAGATCCGTGTAGTCTGTCCCGACGCGAGAATTTGAACTTGATTTAAGATGAAGATTACCGGAGTTTTTTGATACAACGTACACCGGATGAGCACACGAACGAACGTTACCTGTGTCAAAGTCATGTAAGTAAGTATTAGGTGTATATAACGTAGGAGAAAAAGGACTCCGTGCAAGAGACAGGGGTTCTTTACAGTAATGTAGACTGGTTCTGTAGATGGGTCGTCACTTCAAAGGTTAACCAGGGGTGAGTCATATGTATGGTGCTTACTAGCGTGTGTGTAATATGTGAATGAGTATGTATATATATATATTTTTTTTTTTTTTTTTTTTGCTTTGTCGCTGTCTCCCGCGTTTGCGAGGTAGCGCAAGGAAACAGACGAAGAAATGGCCCAACCCACCCCCATACACATGTATATACATACGTCCACACACGCAAAATATACATACCTACACAGCTTTTCATGGTTTACCCCAGACGCTTCACATGCCCTGATTCAATCCACTGACAGCACGTCAACCCCGGTATACCACATCGATCCAATTCACTCTATTCCTTGCCCTCCTTTCACCCTCCTGCATGTTCAGGCCCCGATCACACAAAATCTTTTTCACTCCATCTTTCCACCTACAATTTGGTCTCCCACTTCTCGTTCCCTCCACCTCGGACACATATATCCTCTTGGTCAACCTTTCCTCACTCATTCTCTCCATGTGCCCAAACCATTTCAAAACATATATATATATATATATATATATATATATATATATATATATATATATATATATATATATATATATATATATAAGATCAACCATTGTCAGTGGACATGACGTACCATCTCGTCGAGAAACTTCCTACTGAAATGAATTCATAACTTCCCTGCTACAGATTGTAGCGCAGCCTCAGTTTGTGACTGCATGAGAGTGTCTGTTTTGTGTTGTTTTCGTGTTCTCCTGCGCTGTGGTTCTCTGTGGATGAGTCAGTCTTCTGGCATCTCAGATATATGTGTGTTGCGACCTCCTGTTTGCATCGCTTACATACTAACCACTTGTTCACCTCATGTATTGCCTCTGTGTATAACCCGTATATACGTATGTACGTATATGTATGTACATATTCGTTTGTATACATTTTCGGTCTAATCAGACTCTTATGTATTCTTCATTTCACACTCGCGTCCTTGTTCTTCTTTCTATGTGAATGTGTAGTTTCACGAATGTTGAACGATATATATATATATATATATATATATATATATATATATATATATATATATATATATATATATATATATATACTGCTAACGATGGTCACCTGAACAGTGTGGACTGGTGTCATACAGCTGTGAATTATTATTATTATAGTAGTATCAGTAATGGTATCATTATTACAGTTACTATTATCATTATTATTACGATGACGATGATGATGATGATGATAATGATGATGAATGCTTCTGCCATTCATCAGTACCATCATCATCATAATATATATATATATATATATATATATACACACACAAACAGCTGGCGATATATCCTCCACCCGGACATACTCGCGAGGGGAGTATATCATATACCGGAATCACCAGCTCATCTCGTCCAGGAGGTAATGTAGGTCTGCAAGATTTATAAGACCGTAAGATTATAAGATTATAGGATTACAGGATTATAAGATTATAAGAGTGTAAGATGATTATGTCATACGTTACACACAAGATTATAAATATGTGTAGTCATATAACCTCACTGGCCGGGGTTATATATTTGATTCAAAAAGGGTTTTTATGATACGACGTCCATAATACATTTTGTCCCTGCCTGTATATGGCGCAATCATATTTTTTCCCCATTGTAAAATATGTTACGTATATAACGTGAGTTCTCGCTGGTTAAATTCTTCATAAGATATATATATATATATATATATATATATATATATATATATATATATTCATGTGTAACATACAGATAAAGCCATTTATCTCCAGCTTACAAACATACAGCTAATATAAGGCCACTTACACACACACACACACACACACACACACACACACGCACACGCGCGCGCGCGCTGAAGTAGCTCCTCTGACTCAACGAACCATAACCAATAAATTGGAGTGGGCGAGTTTAATAAATTTATCGAAGCCATAGAATTTCTCCGGTGTTGGACATATATTCTTGTGGATGGTAGTCCATGGCAACGACTCGCATTCCATTTTCTTTTTTTAATCTTGTTTTGAGTCGAGTTGCACCTCTTTCGCTTTCTGTTCATTTTCTTCTTTTTTTCATTGTGGAATTTTTTTTTCAGAGGGAGGGGAATTATATGTCAAGATTGTCATGTATGTATGGACACATTCACCAGCATTTCTCTCGTTGTTTCTCTGTTTTCTTATTCTGATTCTCTCTCTCTCTCTCTCTCTCTCTCTCTCTCTCTCTCTCTCTCTCTCTCTCTCTCTCTCTCTCTCTCTCTCTCTCTCTCTCTCATATATATATATGTATATATATATATATATATATATATATATATATATATATATATATATATATATATATATATATATATATGATATGTGTGTGTGTGTGTGTGTGTATCCATCATATCCTAAGTGTTCACCGAATGCCATCTGAATTTAAGAGGAGAGAGAGAGAGAGAGAGAGAGAGAGAGAGAGAGAGAGAGAGAGAGAGAGAGAGAGAGAGAGAGAGAGGGGGGGGGAGAGAGATGCTATCCGATTACCCTCCTCCAACACCACCTCACCACCATTAGTAGTTTCCTATATGTACAAGATCAAAAGCCACTTACACAAGACCCCTCCCGACCCAGCTGTACACATAGACAAACACACGCGTATATTACAAAACTGTGTGGTACATTTTCATGATTTCGAGACAGACCAAAAAAATCGAAGCTTGAATTAAGACGAGTGGGTCATTTATAGATAGAGGAAAGCGACGTCATAACCACACGGGAGAGGAAAATGGAAAGGTTCATTATACCGTCAGAGTATCTGATGGACTCATTACAGGGCAGTAAGGACCAGTGAAGGATATCCAAGGACCATACCTGCCAAGATGCATCGTGATAACATGAAGACACACACACACACTTATCAAGGAATGTGGTCTCGCCGCCCCCCCGACCTGCTGACTGTACTGTGTCGCTCTCAGACCACCACACACACACACACACACACACACACACACACACACACACACACACACACACACGCACACAAACCTGGGACTCTCTTGATGCTGTCAAACTTATTTTGGTAGCGGGTCTTGGCCCACTGCGCTGCTCTGAAACGATGAAGCGCTGGTGCTTGTTATCAACTCAAGTGTCAACCCCCCCACACAACACACCTTTTCAAAGGCCGTGTTACGTAAGGAGATTATTAACTATTTGGACATCATTTACGTGGCCTGAAAGCAGCGAGGGTTCTCCATTGCTTCTCTGGCCCGTCTGATGTGTTGGGTTGACCTGGCTTTCTGGTTTGATTTCTGGCCACTGGATCTATAATCGTCAGATGTGTGTTGGACCCGTAAGGTTTGTGGTGGGTCATTATTTGTGAGGTGGTCACACACACACACACACACACCCTCTCCCTTGTGGACATCTGCTGTGAGGGCCAGCAGCTGCGCAGAGCCATCAAATGTGTAGCATTTGGCTGTGTGGACATCAGCTGTATAGCAGTCACTTGTGCAGTGACATCACAAGTGTAGCAGTCAGCCGTGCTGGGCAGCAGCGAGTTCTCAGTTTTAACTACATAACCATCAGACGCGCAGACCTCAGCCCGTCGTGTTCTCATCAACCATGCGGGCATCAGGTATGCAAGCCCCATCCGTTGCACCAGCGGCGACAGTACAAGCAACAGGTGTTCGGCCAGCAAGCACTTGTTCTAGTAGCAGTTACGCAGGCAGTAGCTATGCCGCTGACAACCGAGAAAAGCGATGGTGCAGCTGATAACGTCCGCCGCTTGACCATAAAGTAATCTTCTTTATTTCCACCGTGGCTGGATATTTGCAGATGGATCCCTTCCGCGGCCAGTAAGGGCGAGTTTAACGCGCGCAAACCTCTGACTTACTTCGGCTGCCGTTGCTGAAGTCAGATTTACAAGGATGGAACGCGCCCAGTGTAGCGATTTGTTTGACTACACTTGTATAAGATGGATGTGTGTATTATCTGTGTATGGATCTAGCGCACGTAGAGGCGTTTATATGCGTATAGTCTTGTGTACATGGAAAAGTAAGGTTTCTGGGAATTCGCCCTCTGGCTTCACCCTTGTCATAAAACAGTTATCATTTATGTGTTAAACCTGAGTCTAAAGGAGTTGGGGGAGTGAAGAAGAGAGAATGGTAGGACACGCAGACAGACGATGATAACCAGGGAGAGAAGGAGAGAGGGAGGGAGTCAGGGAGTTCAAGAGAAAAGAAAACGACAGACAGACGGACAGACAGCAGTACATCCCTCGCACCTCAGCAGCAGTGTGACGTAAAATCTACCTCAGCAAATTATCGTTCACCATCATACCGTTAGTAAACCTTACAGGTTTAATGCGAGTCTCTAGATGTACGTGGAGGAACAGCGTTTGCCACTGTGAAAACTGGCGTCATATATGAGGGCAACAGTGGGACCAAGTTTGAAGTTCTGGTATTAATCGCACAGAAGGAAAGAGTCGGCTTTACATATATATATATACATACATATATAATATATATATATATATATATATATATATATATATATATATATATATATATATATATATATATATATATATATATATATCGCCCCTTCAAAGTTACCTTAGCATTGCCTGGCACTCCTCGAAAAAAAAGAATGTACAAACGATGAAGGAAATCATACAGATAGACAGGTATTAGAAATAGATTAAGTAGTGTATCTATGATTCCCAACAAAGCCTAAGAACGTATAACGTCCCAAGAGTCTTTTTTCCCTAACAATATGATTTGAGTTCTTTTTTTTCCCTGACAATATGATTTGAGTTCTTTTTTTCCCTGACAATATGATTTGAGTTCTTTTTTTCCCCTGACAATATAATTTGAGTTCTTTTTTTCCCTAACAATATGATTTGAGTTCTTTTTTTCCCTGACAATATGATTTGAGTTCTTTTTTCCCTGACAAAATGATTTGAGTTCTTTTTTTTCCCTGACAATATGATTTGAGTTCTTTTTTGCGTTCTAGATTTCCCGAATTATCAGAGACATTTTGGTATCGTCTTTTCTCCAGCTTTATGTGTGACTTGTTATTATTTTGTTTTCCGCTGTTTTGTGGTTGGGGAGAAAAAACGTAAATCTCAGTGGAATTCTTCTGAGGATTTCCTTCTTGTGTCATTTCCCGAAAACCATAACAAATACAAAAATTACAGTTCATTTCATAAGGTCATTCTTTGATGTTTTGTTTTTGTTATTGTAAATGTTTTCCCTTTTATTCTGTATTTTCTGAGTCATGTACGTTCGACTCATTTACTTTTTTAAGAAATTTTTATACTATGTTTTATCCATTATTTTGGAAGTTAAACATTCTATGAATTCCGTGATATTTGCTGGAATGGCTGCCAAAACAAATTTCTTAGACATGAAGGATTACTCTACGTACCTCTCTGATATATATATATATATATATATATATATATATATATATATATATATATATATATATATATATATATATGTATATATATATATATATATATATATATATATATATATATATATATATATATTATTATCATTATTTTTTATACTTAATCGCTGTTTCCCGCTTCAGCGAGGTACCGCTAAGAAAACAGACAAAAAAAACCACATTCGTTCACATTCAAGTCTTTAGCTGTCATGAGTAATGCACCGAAACCAGAGCTCTCTATCCACATCCAGTCACCACGAACCTTTCCGTGGTTTACCCAAGACGTTTCACATGCCCTGGTTCAGTCCATTGACAGCAAGTCGACCCTGGTATACCACATCGTTCCAGTTCACTCTGTTTCTTGCACGCCTCTTACCCTCCTGTATGTTCAGGCCCCGATCACTCAAAATCTTTTTCACTCCATCCTTCCACCTCCAATTTGGTTTCTCTCTTCTCCTTGTTCCCTCCACCTCTAACGCATATATCCTCTTTGTCAGTCTTTCCTCACTCATTCTCTCCATATGTCCAAACAGTATATTCAACCACTCTATTTTTATACGAGATCTAGCAAACTGAATTTTTTCCTCAACCCCCCCCCCTCTTTTTTTCCAGTTTTGTCATTGTCCAATATGTACCCACACGTTTGTTGATATAACAGAAGTATATTTGCGTTCTTCTTTGATCAGTTATTCGACATCATGGAATCAAAGTTCACTAAGTTCGTAACCATGACTCGGTTAATTCATATGGTTCATCTTGGACTGAAGCAGCTTCAAATGGAGTAAAGAAATACTGCTTAGAATCCATGGATGTGTCATGATAGAGCCGCTCATAGTAGCTGTCATTTCGATATGAAGAGAAAACGTAAGGTCTTCATGTCTAAGGCCAAACCTTCTGTACAGCATTAAACAGAAGAAGAGTATGATAAAAGAAGGGGTAAAGTAGGTGAAGGTCTATTTCGAATTCCCTCCACGAAGGGAAGTTATGAGAAATTATCTGTGACTTGGTAATCTTGGCGTGCAGACGACAGCTCCCAGCGGACGGGACTCCGCCATCACCGACGAACCGTCCCTGATAAGAGGGGAGACCCGCCAGTAAAGTTTCTCCCGACGACGGCTGCTTCGTCAGATATGGAGGCCATGTCCTCTGTCGTGCTGGCCGTCGGGCGAGACTATATCTGGGTGGACCAGGCTGTCTTGTGCTGAGGGTTGTGGTAGAAAGAGCTGCTAAGGGGTTGTGGGAGGAAGAGCTGCTGGGGTTGTGGAAGAAGAGCTGCTGGGTTGCGGTTGGAAGAGGACTTGGGTTATGCAAGAGTTCTTGGGTTGTGAAGAGGTACTTGGGATTCACACTCGGGGTCTTGGATTAATCTAAAGGACCTACTAAGGGTTAAAAGAAGAAAAGGTGCTCTTAAGTTCAGGAGAGAGTTTAGGGATATAAGAGGACTCGAGTATATACAATAGTTGTAGGGTTACAAGACTGCTGTCTGTCCGTAAGGTCTGGTGAGGAAGGCCCTCAGGAACTGCGACAACTCTCGTTGTCCTCCACAGGTTGTGGAAGCTCTGGGTCTGCGAGTTTCTAAGGTGAGAGATAATGATTTTTTTTTATGGTTGTATGACGATTCTGAGGCTGGAGCTCGACCTCGGACTTTGTGTAAAACCTTTGGTTGTCAGTTGGTTCCCCGGTCGTTTTGACGAGGAATCTGTCTGGGTTGGGAGAGAGGTTTAGGGGTTCTCGAGGCTATATTGCGTCGGGGGTGTGGAGGAGGGAGAAGTTTGCCTACGGGTTTGGGAATGTGTTGTGGCGAGAGATCTGCTGGGACTGAAAAGGATATCTGGGGTTGAAAGAGACCAGCAAGAAGAAGATAAGATTCTTTTCTTTCTTTTCATAAATTAGGAGAGGAGTCTGTGAAGCCGGAGGAAAGACACCTGTTTGGGAAGAGACCCAGGAAGGAAAGGGCGTAGGACCCCTGACATTTCGAAGGTGTGTGCGAGGCTGTGAGATGAGGTCTTAAAATGCAGGAAACTTCTGTGGTTAGTAAGGTTGCTGGAGGTGGGGATGGAGGGATTCGTGGGTATAGGAGGAGGAGAACTTAGACAAAAAAGACAAGGGTTCTGCGATTGAGTGAGGTGTCTTCAGGGACTTTCCTATACTACGAAAGGTTTTTAAGTATGTCTGCAAGTGAGAGAGAGAGAGAGAGAGAGAGAGAGAGAGAGAGAGAGAGAGAGAGAGAGAGAGAGAGAGAGAGGCTTTTGTTCGTACGTAAGAGCTGCTTATCGTCTAAATTTGCTCAATGTCTTTGGAAGTGAAGGAGTCAAGTCATACATAGTTTTTTTTTTCAAATTTTAATTTCATTCGTCCGTTTTCTTTACATGATATACTGTTGCTACCTGCGATTCTATGAATATATCTCTGTATATTTGGCAGCAACAGCCACACTGAGTCGTTATAATTAGTATTAACTTTACCAGCCAGGATTGGTCTGGTAAGAACTTCCTCGACTGTATATATTTTTACATAGACAAATGGCCTCCGGCCCTCCAGCCAGTTGTTCTTTTAAGTTTGTCCTTTGTGTCTGTACGTTATTAATAATTCTACTCTTATTTTTATTTGTGTTGAGTGATATCTTTTGACGGTCTTTCAACGCCGTTAATGTTAGTACGCCGTCTAACGTCTGAACACCTCGCTGTGTTTGTGTCTTTAACTAGCATCACACACATGTACATAAATACGAGGACGATTGTCAATGCAGGGGCTTGCTCAGCCCATGAGGGGAAACGATGTCAAGCATTGCTTCACTGGTAATATTCATCTGACGTACAATGAGATGATGTAAGCCATGCCTCGCCAAGCTGTCTGCAGGACGAGAGGTGGCGAGTAATTTCCTCCACGACTTTCCAGCCCGTTTGGGGCTGTGGCTTCCTCCTCCCTGCGTCTTAACCTGGTTCTTCCTCCTCCTTATGTCTTCATCCGGGTCGTCCTGGTCATGTATCCTCTTGCAACACAGTGCGTGGATGTCTGTCTCTGTATTCTCTCTTTGTTTCTGTTGTTTGACGAGCCGCAAAGAACAGGCAATGTCGTTTAGGTTCCCGAAAGGGGTCCCTCCCACTCATCGTCTTTCTATCCTTCTTCTTCGTCTCTTCTTGACCTTTTTCTGCTTCTTCTTCATCACACTTTGAACACCACATCCAGTTTTATGACTGTAACAAGTTAAACCTTGTCTTCTCCAGTACACCACCTCATTGTTTTTAATCCATCATTTGACCATTACAAGACATGTCGTCTTTATCCTAATCGTAAGCAACAGACCTCATTCCTCTCCTCTTTAACTCCTCACAGAATCACCCTCTTCCATTTCCTCTTCCTTACTCATCCTTCTTCTGCTCTCCTCTCTCCTTGCCTCCGCCCTTCCCTCGTCTTCAGTACCCCGTTACGTGTTGCGTCTCTGGTGCCAACTCGGCCTTAGGAAGTAGGTACAAGCCCCTGGGGTCCTCCGGGGACTGTGTCTGCGTCGCTCTTAGTGAAGATCCGCCGTCGTCGGCAGCAGTTCCTCCTCCTCCAGATACACATCTCTCTATGCCAGCGTGTCCGACAGGACCCCTCCCCCATGAGAGTTCCATCCTGCCTTTACAGCATTGTCGTAATTAAGTGTCGTAAAAGGCGTCCCTTGTTCCCTAATGAAGCCAGACCGGTGTGATTATCTTCGGTACGAGTTTACTTACAGAGTAGTTCCTCACTCGCTGGTCCACAGGCCTGAACCCCAAGGATGATTAAGAAAAAAAAAAAAAAGGTGATGTGAAAATTCTTCCCTTTTTTTTTTTTTTTCTTAAGTCTCTGCGTCGTGCCGTTGCCCGACCTGAGGGTTGATCAGGGTCATCTATTAAGTCTATTTTCGACAGACCCCCCATCCACGGTGTGGTCGGTCGGTCGGTCGGCTCTGCCAGCAGCTGCCTCGTTCCACCACAGCTCTTCCTTTGTTACCTTCCGTTCCTCACCCCTTTTGCCCCCAGCGAGTTGCCTCTACGATCCTCGGTGACGCACCGGCTACGAGAGGGAGGGTCATCACGAAATCCTGCGCTGATCCGACGAGAGGTTCATGTAAAATGAGCATGAAATAGGTGTATATGTGTGTGTCTGTCTCTCCTCTTGAATGGTGACTTCAGTCCCCCATCATCGTTCCTGCTGCTGGGTAGCTGATACGTGCTTCTCTCTCTCTCTCTCTCTCTCTCTCTCTCTCTCTCTCTCTCTCTCTCTCTCTCTCTCTCTCTCTCTCTCTCTCTCTCTCTCTCTCTCTCGTCGACGCGGAGTGCAGCGCCTGGGCTAGGCTGTCCTCGTGTTATATCCTCCCTTATATCCCTCCGTCCGCCGGTAATTAGTTTCGGCCAAGCTGCTAGCAGGGCTAGTGTGTTCCTCAAATTTTTCCCCGCCCGGCTAATTACAGTACGTCAGACTGTACCCGACCTTAAAAAGAAAAAAAAAAAAACTGCTGTACCTTTCTTTATCGAAGAAAACAACGGAATAGACGAACATTTAAATTCTCCTGATGCGTTGTAACATTACCATTGCCTCGCCTTTCCTATAATAATTAACCTGTCAGGTACACTCAGGTGGTTCGTTGTTATCCAGCTGAAATGATGGGGAAGATAATGGTTGATAAAGAATACGGAAGGCTAGATCACCCTTACTGCCGCCATCATCTGGTGTTCAGAGGAGGAGGAGCAAGTGGATCACACGTTACGCCATCAAATATCTTTATATCCCCAGACTCCATTGGAACACCAGCTCCGAGGCAAGTATGAGGATAAAACCGTACATAAGTCGTCATTTAAGGTCTGATTTCACATTTTAATCATTCCTTAACACAGTTTCTATTTTCAACCTTTAAGATTTATCCTATCTTAACTTTTTTTTTCTGCCGTGCCTTACCCTCTCTATAGAAAGATAGGCTTCAGCGATATGCGAGTGTCGAAGGAATTTACACCCGCGTGTGTGGATCTCCCTGGGGTAATGCGTTTGCAAATCAAGACTTTATTTCTCAAAGAAAATAAATCTCGCTAGTCTCCTGCTGACGTCACGACATATCTAAGAATCAGTCTATATGGCTGGCTGTGTGGCTGGCTGGCTGTCTGTCTGTCTGTCTGTCTGGCTGGCTGGCTGGCTGTCTGTCTGTCTGGCTGTCTGTCTGGCTGGCTGTCTGTCTGTCTGTGTGTCTGTCTGCCTGTCTGTCTTGTGTGGCTGGCTGGTGAAGGATTTTCAGGCCTCTAAGACACACACATATATATAAGAGTTTGATGCCTCTTACTTACATAGAAAATATAGTAGTATGGACAGCTAGGGTGTATACTGTGGTATAGCCATTGGTAAGGAGAAAAAATATATTCAATGACATAGATTAATAATCTTGAATAGAAGCATCAGATATGGCTTGTGAAAGCAAAAGGAAAATAATGACGAAAAGCAGATAACAGAGCAAAGATCATAATTTCAACCCTGGGAGGATACCATGTTAGCAAAAGCAGCTGATGAGTAGATAAAAGAGATGGCATGGCTAACCAAACCGAATGAAGTTTCAAATTAAAGTTTAAGAAAACCAAATGGTTTAGTAAAAGATGTAATTAGTTAAAGCACATTACATGGTTAATAAAAGCTGAATGACACAGCTGACAGAAGCACATAATGATTCCAGAAGAATTTACCTGATTGAATACAGGGATTCGTACAGCTAAAGAGTGTGTCATTTATAAAACAAAAGGTGAATGAAGGAATTATCAAAAGAAGACATGTGGTTGAGTAGAATAACACTGTGATGATAAGATCAAAGCATATATATATATATATATATATATATATATATATATATATATATATATATATATATATATATATATATGAACTAATACAATTTGGTTATGAAATGTACGACAGTAAAATCATCTCTCTTCTCTTTAACTTAGTTTGGGTGATAGTAATTGAGCATTACTTATTTCATGAGAAAAATGAACTTGCAATCTGATCGCCTTTTGAAAACAGCATAAGAAGAAATGTCAAATCGTGAAGTTTGTCGTCAACTGGGAATCCATCTAGCAAGAGTCGGCAATCCAGCAGGAGAACGCGTGCCGAAGGTGACACGCAAAGAGAATCATATTCATTTTCTTTGCAGTGATAACGCCCTTGGGTAAATAGAGACTGTTTTAAAATGATTTACAATTACTTTTTAATCATTACTGATACACCGAATTTGCGGCACCAGTTTCAACTATAATAACCATAATTAAGGTATTATAGTGTATTAATATATATATATATATATATATATATATATATATATATATATATATATATATATATATATATATATATATATATATATACAAGAGTCCTGGAAAGAGGGGCAAGTATGAAGTCTGTTGGGGATGAGAGAGCTTGGGAAGTGAGTCAGTTGTTGTTCGCTGATGATACAGCGCTGGTGGCTGATTCATGTGAGAAACTGCAGAAGCTGGTGACTGAGTTTGGTAAAGTGTGTGGAAGAAGAAAGTTAAGAGTAAATGTGAATAAGAGCAAGGTTATTAGGTACAGTAGGGTTGAGGGTCAAGTCAATTGGGAGGTGAGTTTGAATGGAGAAAAACTGGAGGAAGTGAAGTGTTTTAGATATCTGGGAGTGGATCTGTCAGCGGATGGAACCATGGAAGCGGAAGTGGATCATAGGGTGGGGGAGGGGGCGAAAATTTTGGGAGCCTTGAAAAATGTGTGGAAGTCGAGAACATTATCTCGGAAAGCAAAAATGGGTATGTTTGAAGGAATAGTGGTTCCAACAATGTTGTATGGTTGCGAGGCGTGGGCTATGGATAGAGTTGTGCGCAGGAGGATGGACGTGCTGGAAATGAGATGTTTGAGGAAAATGTGTGGTGTGAGGTGGTTTGATCGAGTAAGTAACGTAAGGGTAAGAGAGATGTGTGGAAATAAAAAGAGCGTGGTTGAGAGAGCAGAAGAGGGTGTTTTGAAATGGTTTGGGCACATGGAGAGAATGAGTGAGGAAAGATTGACCAAGAGGATATATGTGTCGGAGGTGGAGGGAACGAGGAGAAGAGGGAGACCAAATTGGAGGTGGAAAGATGGAGTGAAAAAGATTTTGTGTGATCGGGGCCTGAACATGCAGGAGGGTGAAAGGAGGGCAAGGAATAGAGTGAATTGGAGCGATGTGGTATACAGGGGTTGACGTGCTGTCAGTGGATTGAATCAAGGCATGTGAAGCGTCTGGGGTAAACCATGGAAAGCTGTGTAGGTATGTTTGCGTGTGTGGACGTGTGTATGTACATGTGTACGGGGGGGGGGGGGGCCATGTCTTTCGTCTGTTTCCTTGCGCTACCTCGCAAACGCGGGAGACAGCGACAAAGTATAAAAAAAAAAAGAAAAAAAAAAAAAATATATATATATATATATATATATATATATATATATATATCACAGAAGTTCGACGAGGCTTCATCTTCGTCAGTTGACGGGAGAGAGAGAGTGTAGTCTCGTCAAAGAACCTCTCGCTTCAAAGAAATCCATCCTGACCCAGTTACTGATTGCAGAGCAGCCTTGGAGCTTCAGCAGCCTTTGGAAAAAGGTCCTGAGGTTGTATGATACTGATGATGTACATGTATTTTCTCGGACTTACCCCCCCATGCACCGCCAGTTAGCTATACCCATCCTCTCTATGGGGGTGTTTGAGCAGCTGATGTGACCGTTGGGGGGGGAAAAAAAAGACACAGTAACGGTTAAGTATGAAGCATGGGCCCCTACCTCTCGCTTCTCATCGTAGGAACACTGTAAATGTTTTATGAGCATTACACCACAATACACCAGTCCATTAGCATCATTATGTGGTCGTTCCATCATCCTAACGAGCTATCTGTCCACCAACAGCCCTATTCCACAACTGCTCGTTAATCATCGACCGTGTAATTAGGCGGCTCGTTCCCCTCTATCCTGATAAGTCGCCGCATATGGGCCAAAGTGTTGAAGTTCCTGCAATTTACAGAGAGAGAGAGAGAGAGAGAGAGAGAGAGAGAGAGAGAGAGAGAGAGATTAAAGAAAATAGGAAAATATCTTTCGAAAACCATCTCATCAGCACTTTCGGCCTTTATATTCTCTCTCTCTCTCTCTCTCTCTCTCTCTCTCTCTCTCTCTCTCTCTCTCTCTCTCTCTCTCTCTCTCTCTCTCTCTCTCTCTCTCCAACAAAAACAAAAACTGGAAACCTCACGAAGCTATGAGGGAGGGAGGGAAAAAAAAAGAAAAAGAATCGGGTCATCTTACCCTCGTGTGGTTGGTGTGAGACCGAGAGTGTGAGGTATTGTTCGGCGTGTGTGAGGCAGGTGGGAACCTGGACATCCATGTGAAAGATGGCTGGTCTCTCGTCCTTGGTTGACTGGATGAGTCAGGAGCAGCGATCATAGAAAAAAGAAAACGATATTGGAGGACATTCTTCCTCCAGGGGGTTCCAGCAGTGTCTGGTAACCGACTGGACCGAAAAGGATTTTAGTTGATCCAGGGTATTTATATATTAGGTCCCCGTAACTCTTTCCCTTTAGCGTGTTGCATCACATTTTCTTACTTCAAAGACATATACGTCATGCAATATGGACACGCCTGGATCTTCTTACACCAATTGCCAGCCCGCCTCTCTTCCATGCAGGTGATGCCATGCGATCGTAGTTCATCACTTTTACAACAGGACTTAGCGAACCGTCGGACAGAACTCCTACACCTCTGGGCATATAGGCCAGACTGGTCAGCCATCCGTCTCCCGCAAGGTATACATACAGTCGTCCAGCGTGGATGAGGTGGGCAAGGCAAAGTCTCGAAGGAGGAGGAGTCTCAGACAGGACCTGTGAAGATTCCGTCACATGGAGAGCACCTATGATTCGTCAGAGGCGACTGAACATCTCTGATTCGGGATATGGACTGTCATCATGGGTTGCGCCTGCCACTTGACGATGTGGTTGCCGTGGCTCCTGTGTCTGCTGTGTCACCGAAGCCATCACGACCGTAGTCGCAGATGATGCCCTCAAGAAATATAGATGTGATGGCGTTCACCTGCGGGGCTCTTGAAGGAGAGGGTATGGAAGAGAAACGTAAGGGTGATTTAGGGTTGAACATGGATTCCAACACCACTCGGTCTCACAAGCTGTTCTTGCCTGTGTCCATCTTGAACGTTTTGTAAATAGGTTCAAAGATCTCTCGTATGGATACTCCGATGTTTCGTCGTCTCTCTCGAGTCTCTTACCCCCGAGAGAGAATCTCTCCCTCTGAAAATAGGTTAATCTCGGTAAGATTTACTTCGCAAGGTAGAGGAAGAGGAGGAGGAGAAGGAAGAGGAGGAGGAGGAAGAAGAGGAGGAGGAGGAGGTACAGGAGGCCGTCATCCGCGCCTGGATCACTGTTCCTTCCTCCTGTTCTTCGTAGATCCTTCACCTTTTCTCCCAACGTGGCCTCGACGGCCCAGGTCTCCGGGGAAGTACCCAGCCAGACGCTGTTTTCCAGCTTATTAGTCCGGGATCCCGGTAAAATTGCAGTTAAATTGTAGGCAATCTCCGGTTGCAGGTCATTTTTTTTTATCATATATATATATATATATATATATATATATATATATATATATATATATATATATATATATATATAGTGTTCGCTGTTTCGTGCGTGAGTGAGGTAGTGACAGGAGCAGGCGAGGAAATGGCTTTATTCGCTCACATTCACTCTCAAACTGTCATATATTATGCACGGAAACCAGTGCCCCCCGTCCACAACCAGGTTCCCGTAACTTCTCTTTAGCTTTCTCATGCAAACTCCTCTTCCTATCACACCTTTCCCTTACGCCATTCTTTTCTATTCGACCAAACCACCTCACACAGCATATAACCCTTGGAACATTTCATGTACAACACATTTTCCTCCTCCTCTGTATTTTCTCATCGAGAGGCCCACGCCTCGCATCCATTACTACACCGTCGAGACTACTATACCATCAAACGTGCCCATCTTTCCATAGTGATTAGAATTCTTCTTGCGATTCAGTAATCATAATCAATAAAGAATTATACTCAGATATCACGAGTTGATTCATCGTCTGAGAGTGCTTTGCAAGATCCAATATCAACAGATATTTCTTGGTGAAAAAAATTTGTGTTAAAGTAAAACCGAATGAATAATGAAACCCATTCACGAGGAAACGAAACATCTGGCAAATGGAAAAAAAAAAGAAAATCACCCCAATGGAAAATGTAAACTGGGAGAGTCCTTACGTAGATATATTTTTTCTAATTCTTTACGACCATCGCAGGACCTCATCCTTGGAGGGAGGGAGTCGTGGACCTCATCCTTCGAGGGAGTCGTGGACCTCATCCTTGGAGGGAGGGAGTCGTGGATCTCATCCTTCGAGGGAGTCGTGGTGTTGCCAGGAGCTCTTCCAGAGTCTCCTGCAGCTCCAGGTACTACTTCCAGTTGCGGGGAAATGATGGACTCCTCTGGAGTGAGAAGTTCGTTGACGAGACTGTACACCCCCAGAGATACACCCCCGCCGAAACGTGACTTTGCACTTGCGGTGTAACCCTATACAGGCAGAGTCCGGTAACAGCGGTGGATTTATTCTCATTTTCTTTAGCAGCAGTCCAGCAAATATCTGAAAGAAAACAAGATTACAGTACATTACCTCTCCAGTTTAGAATTTGGGTTCAAGTGTCGCTCATTGTGGATGTAGAAAACCTCAAAACATACGTAGGAATGTGACGATTTACCGCTGGTCGGCAAGGAATCGAACCCTGAACTTATCGCGTGGAAGCCCGACATGCTACCATTGGACCACGAGTACAGTAAATGGTTATCATTATTACGTGTGTCCAGTACATGTTATCAAAGACACATAGGAATATTTTTTACTGATATTCTTGTTACTATCTGAAAAGAT
Organism: Panulirus ornatus; assembly: GCF_036320965.1. NCBI lineage: Eukaryota > Metazoa > Arthropoda > Malacostraca > Decapoda > Palinuridae > Panulirus > Panulirus ornatus. Next base: position 5,141,617 of record NC_092227.1, read on the forward strand.
CTTCATGCAGATTGCCGTAATACCACATTCATACCAGACGTCAAACCAACATTGAAGACTGGCTGGTACAATGATTAAAACAACACAGTAATGCGCCACTCGTCATTTACCTAACGTTATCGTACGTTAGGTAGAAAGGGACAGTAAACAGGAGACGTGATGATCCCTGACGAGGGTTATCTGCGGACATAATCTTATGTCTGATGGGAAACACGAGAGTGAAACGAAAGACGGACACCACACTGAGGGTTAGGTTCCACACAGACGGACATTACGACCACAACCCTCCCGCCGCTGCCGAAGGTCAGCGCATCACGGGGAAGGTCTTGCAAGGAGCCAACGTGCTTGATAAACGGGATGAGGACGTGGGAAGGGAAGTTCAGTCGACATCTCTGCAACAGTGTGTTATCACCCGTTGCCATCTGTCTATTCCACCGCTGCATCGTCTTGCCATATGCAAGTCTATGCGTACCTCTGTCTACAGGCGCTCCATCCTGTGCCTCTGTTAGTCGTAGAATATACCAAAGGAACAATAATCCTGTGTCTAGGTAGGAGAAGAGAGGAAATATAAACGATTCAGGTCGTAGCATCTAGTCTTTTAAAGTCATTACAGAAGCGAAATTGTCAAAATGGGGCTATTCCACCCTAGCCTGGGGGTTACCGGTGACGGCTGCATTACAGCAATTCGAGCGCTCAACCCTGTGATAACGCATAGACTTATGTGCTTGTTAAGGATCATTTACTCCCTCGCTGAGCGGCCGATGGAGCGCTAATCTGGCGCCGCCTCCGCCGCAATCGATGAGAACCGCAAGAACCGATTTGATTAGATTACATATTTACCGGCGAGTGGCTGTGATTTTTGCCATCCGCTGCCACGCAACCATCAAGCAGTGCAACGTTTGTACCACTTTGATATACGTCTGTTGAGCGAGGTGCTTCCGCGAGGCGTGGCTAAAGAAGGCAATATGTGCGGTTTGCTGTTTTCGCACTCCAAGTGGAACCGAGCGTGAGGAGTATGTTATTATTTTCTCTTAAGAGCTGCAAACCCGGAAATCGTTTTTACGGTCACTTCTACTCAGGTGGTGTCTGCTCTACGCGTTAATGCTTTTTTTTTTTTTCCTTGTGAAGTTCCGAGAGAAATGGACATAGCCGGTGGATAACTGATGAAGACTTCGAAGGTCTCCAACTTCCACAACCCAACCCCAAAAGGAGACTCAAGACGGATACATGAGTGATGGACTTTTGAAAGGCCTTTTCACAAGGTCATGACACTACTGGTTCTTTTGTATCATATATTCGATGTTTTAGTAGTCTCCTTCTCGTATTAGTAGAACGCCACCTAGGGGTCAGGGATAGTGAAGTATAGCGAGGTATGTAGCATGTCACAGTACGCTACAGTATGTATGTGTGTGTGTGTGTGTGTGTGTGAGAGAGAGAGAGAGAGAGAGAGAGAGAGAGAGAGAGAGAGAGAGAGAACAGTTCGGCATAATGATGATTATGGAATGAACGGGATAAGTGCTGAGTCTCGAGGTCAGAACTGAAATGAAGAGTCCTCGAAATTCTCTCTTTAAATGTTGATAAAACAGAGAAAATCAGTACAAGAACATGATGATAAAATGGCCATGAATAAGAGTAAGAAGCACATTGAAGAAAATGTGGTTTCACTGAGACGCTGGTCTACAGAGAAGAAATACGTAGACAGTGAACATTTTGTCATCATTGAATTACATAAGTGTCTGGCAGGAATTACAGTAGGGTAGAACCATTGGATATACGTGTCGATTTTCCTTTTTTTTCATTTTCGCGAAACTTCATTTTGAGTGTGATGAATCCATTTCCACTCCTCATACACGAAGGATATCGGCTGTAAATCTGGATGAGGTCTCTGTGGATGAGGGGCCCAAGACTTCCTGTGGTTTGTAAGTACCTTGTGTATCAGACACGGTCACGTCATGAAGTGCGGGACCATCAGGTCACGGATGTGGTGTGTGTGTGTCCCTCCATCTGTGGCTGCAGCAATTGAAGCAAAAGGTGAGGATGGTCGGTTGACGGTAAAAGGTGCGGCTTCAGGAGAGACGAGGGAGGAGGAGGAGGAGAAGGAAGAAGAAGAAGAATTAGAGATGGAACAAAGGAGAAATTCAAGCTTAGATACTTTTGAGAACAAGAGTACATAGCATTGTAGGTACATAGGACTGTAGGTACTGAGAACAAGAGTACATAGCACTGTAGGTACATAGGACTGTAGGTACTAAGAACAAGAGTACGTAGCACTGTGCGTATATTGGACCGTAGGTACACAGCACCGCAGGTACATACCACTGCAGGGAGTTCGGGAGAAGTTCGAGGATATTGTGGTAGGGAACAACAAAGAAGGCGTGCCTGTGGTTCATTATGGGGGGGACAACAAAGGAAAAAATAGTGTGCTATTACGAAATCAGAACGCGGGGGGTGAGGAGAATACTGGTGAAGAATAGGAGGTATTCTTCGTGCTGTAAGAGGTTTTATGAGGAGGTATAATAAGCTCAGCGTGTGACGAGAGAACCGTGAAAACCAATAAGACTCTCCGGGAAAATAGACGAGATTTGCTTTTGGAGTGATGATCATACGAAGTTGTTATAGAAAACGCAAGGTCACATATGAACCAGGGTAACAACAGCACGCTGCTCCTGGTGGGTGGCAAAAATGAATTTTGACGCTCTTGTACAGTCGCCGTCCACAAGATTCATTATCCAGAGTTTGGCGAACAGTGGACGCAAGAGGAAGTATTTTCATGAGCGTACAGTAAGATGTTAGAGAGTAGGGAAGGAATGAGAAAGAAGAGAACTGGGATAGGGAAAGAAATGATGGAATGTTATGAAGCAAAGAGACATTTACAGAAGGGGGAAAGCTTCCTGACCCAGACAGTGAGCCTGGAATTAACATATAGAATATGTTAATAAGTGGTATAGTCTCGTGGGCCTTCCAGTGGTTACTTATTGTGGAGACCGGGTCGTGTGCGCGGGTACTACGCTGGGGTTAATGGCCTACGTTTCGAATATGGGCCGATAAGCCATAAAGAGGGAGAAAAGGCGGATGGTATGAGAATGACAGTAGATTAATACATAGCCTTCTTGCACCATATATATATATTCCCCCAGCTCCGAACTATATCGTGGGATTACGTGAATATGCCCCCTACCTCGTCTTGCCATAGGGGAGACATTTCGGTATGATCCAAATGTTGTAGTGTCATTTAATCAAACTCAGCCTTGGGGTCTATGCAATACGTGAATTCATTACGTCTGATGAAGCTCCGAGAGGATTTAAGTGAGGTATAGACGTCCTGGTCGTGGTTCCGTTCCATTCTTTTACTTCGGGATCAGGATCGTGGGCGAGGATCTCTATGGTCGGACCATATTCTAACAAGCTGTTCACCTCGAACTGGAGCCTGGATGGCACGGTACACAGCCGCACTGGTGTGTGATTCAAGCCTATCCTTCGGCCATCACGTCTCATGGACGATGAAGCCAATGGTATGTCCTCTCGCCCTTCCAGAATCTAACACGGTTTTGGCACGACTTGGTCATCATACACTTAGAATCGTTCTCACGGACGGGGACCTGTGGATGCGCTGTTTCGTTTCCATGTCCAGCCTCAGCTGGTGATTGAATGGAATAGGTGGGAAAGCCACTCAACTTTTTTTTTTTCTGCAAGGACCGTCGCCGGAAAGGAGAATGGGAGGCAGTCTCATGGACGCGAACGTCGGAAGGACACGGTTACTGCATGACATGAACTCCACATCCTCGACCTTGAGCTGAAGGTGAGTCATATTAGTAATCCCATGACGGTTGGTGGCTGGAGGATCCAACACGGATGTGATCCCGCAGAGCCGGTGATCCTGATGGGAAAGAATGTGGCTGAAACGAACGATTTGAGACTATACCCGAGTGGCCTTCTGTAGTCAATATCAGGCTCGCGAGTCGATAGAAATTTAGCTCCAAGGTGCACGGAAGTACAGATAGTCAGTCAGTTCTATCGTCGAAGATAGATTGATTCGTCAATAGACTGAGTCACAGAGAAATGAGTCATTCCATAGAGTTGGACGACAGTGCTGAGTGATACAAGCGTACGAGAAACTCCCAAATCGTATTTTGCTGGAATAAAGAGTGACGGAAGGACCAAATGACAGGAGAAAATATCGTGAGGGGATACGAGAGAGAGAGAGGGAGAGAGAGAGAGAGAGAGAGAGAGAGAGAGAGAGAGAGAGAGAGAGAGAGAGAGAGAGAGAGAGAGAGGCCCGAACACAAGTTTGAGGTGTGGGTATGGCAGTACTGCAGGCCAGCTGCACGGATGAGGATTTTAGTCTCCTTAAATACAGGGAGGGAGGAGGTGGCCTTGATTGATCCACTGAATGTGTATAGATGTGTTTGTGCGTATTGTGTATGCGTGTGTATGGTGTGTGTGTGTGTGTGTGTGTGTGTGTGTGTGTGTGTGTGTGTGTGTGTGTTTTTCTGTGGAATGTTCGATATTTCGTAATAGTCCTGAAAAAAAAAAAAAAGAAAATAGTCACAATTCGTAAACAGCGCTCATTCTCACTCGACAAATTCCCTTCTTCCTCTCCCCCTCGCCCCCTTCCCCTCCCCTCAAGTCGTTTACGAGAGAGAGAGAGAGAGAGAGAGAGAGAGAGAGAGAGAGAGAGAGAGAGAGAGAGAGAGGAAAAAAACCATCCATCTGTGCCAGGGTGTAATTTCGGATATGGGAGCCCAAATCAAAGTTTAATTCGTCGGGGAAAGTCGGAGGGAGGAAGGCTTGGGGAGGGAACGGGGGGAAGTAGGTGATGGGTGTGGGGAGTGAGGGGTTGGGTGAGACGGAGGTGGAGCCGTCACTCACCGACTAAGTGATGAGGCGAAGTTCGGGGTATGGTGGTGAAGTCGAACCAAGGATGCGGTGCCCTGCTGGGTTTTTTTTGGCAAGTGTGGGAACTCGTAAGGTGATTATCATGATGCATTGACTCAGTCATATATATATATATATATATATATATATATATATATATATATATATATATATATATATATATATATATATATATATATGCAGAAACGCTGATGGGAAAAGGAAACGCGAGAATCCTGAGCGCTTTCGTGTATTACCTCATCTTCAGAAGAGTAGTTACAGAGAGAGAGAGAATAAGAGATGCAATAGGGGCTATGTATGCAGAACCGGAGGCAGTATGGAATGAGGTCAAGTAACCTTGTAATTACTGAGAGGCTAAGTTGACTCAAGGTTTTGTGTGACCTACCCTCAGTTTGACCTTGACCTAACAACTCGTGGATGATATATATGTAATCTGTGTGTGTGTGTGTGTGTGTGTGTGTGTGTGTGTGTGTGTGTGTGTGTGTAAATTGATAGTTATTTTCGTACACATATTCTTGTAAGACTGACCAAGTACCTGTCTCTTTCATATTGCTATGATTGACATGGCTAGGGAGGTTGTGTAAGGTAGCACCAAAGGTTGCCTGAACAATTCGATCTGAATCCTTCAAATTATCTTCAAGGTCTTGTTGGGGGAGGTCGGCGGAGCAGGTGGGAATGACTGCAGGCAGCGAGGTGATGAGACATTAGGTGTCTCTTCGGAATAGGGTTGAACTAGCCACACTTCTTATCGTTCTTGACCTTCTCCTCTTTTTACACGCTCCACACCCACAGTGTGAAAGTCTACTCATATGCAGACGACTTTACTGTTATATCAATACATCCTAACACTATAGCACAACCATACAGCACTACATAACAGAATTAGGAATCTGCTTTGCTCAAAGCGAAATGTTTCCATCCCCCTACAGAATACTTGTGTCACGTTCGTACCCTCCTAACAGACATAAATCCAAGATCCACCTAACCATAACCCTTGGAATGGTCCACCACTCCCATTCAAGGTCAACCGCTCCAGTTCAACAAACCTTTAACTACACTGAGTACCACACACACACACACACACACACACACACACACACACACACACACACACAACATTCACTTCCCACGCCACACACATCAACACGAAGACCACAAGCAGACTAGCATTGCTGTCAGAACACGTCCCCTACACTAGCTTCAAACGAGGAAAGGAATTCTTTCGTATCCTTTCCAAACAATTGCTTTGCTCCAGCCTAAACAACTCCCCTTCCGTCCGGTCACCTAATCACTCAATTCCTTGACGTCATAAAACTATAAACTACACAAAACAGGCGACTGAACGATCGCTTTTTTTTTTTACTTATCAGCCATAGTCATTCAGCAGCTCGACCACCATTCAAAAGTGTTTCCAGTACAGTCCCATCTAACGTTGATGGGCATCAGATTCTCTTCGACAGCATCACTTAACCCCCCCCTCAAATCATCCAACGCTCTCACAGCCAACCGTCCCTCAGCCAACCCAGCTGCTCATTCCTCACTCGAGGTCGGTCGAGAAATGTGTGTATGTTTATGTGTGTAACGTACGTGAGATGGCCATGATTAGGCCATTCAAGCTCGCCTCTCTCTCTCTCTCTCTCTCTCTCTCTCTCTCTCTCTCTCTCTCTCTCTCTCTCTCTCTCTCTCTCTCTCTCTCTCTCTCTCTCTCTCTCTGTCAAGTTATCATAAAGAAAAGAAGAAAATAAATCCGCTCAAAATATTGGGTCCGGTTCCACCACCGCTTTATCTTCGCTGAAGAAAAGAAACATGATGTACTAGTCTTATATATGAAATTATCCAAACCGAACGATTGTTGGAGATGGACTAACGACTAAAATAGCTATTTACGTAGTGATCTTTCTTTATCTCTTCGATTTTGCGGTGTTTTCATACTATTAGAATTCCTTTTGATAAAGTATGGTTGAGCCATATGCATATGAAAGTTTATATGGTCTTTAGAATTATCTTTAATTCCCTTATGAAGGTTTTTAAAGGTGTTTCTGTCGGTGGGTGTCGTAGCTGAGTCTTAACGACCCTTGGTAGTCGTCCAGCCTCACACCCAAACAGCCAAGCTCTAGGTATGATATTTGTTCCACGGATCATCCTGTCTTGTCTGATTTTACTTCCTCTCCTAATCATTCTCGGTTTAAATTCATTTATCATACTTTTCAAGAAAATCATTCCTGAAATGCGTCAGGGTTTGAGATAATGTTAAGAGATACATATCGAAAAATATGGTTGTCTGGTCATTAATATGAGAACCCACTTTATGATTCTTTTTCATTCGTTGATCCTAAACGAGCGGATGATGATTGGGAAATGAAGATTCAAGTGTTGAACACAACGGTACGATCCTTGAGCACGACGGGTACGGTTCTTCAGCATGACGGTACGATCACCCAGCACGGTGGTGGGGTCCTTGAGTACAACGGTACGATCCTTTGGTACGACGGTTCGATCCTTGAATAAGACGATAAGATACTTAAGTAAAACCTAAGGATCACATCGTCGTCCTCAAGGGTTGTGCTGTCTTGTTCAAGGGTCGTACCGTCGTGCTAAAAGGTCGTACCGTCGTGCTCAAGGGACGTGCCGTCGTGCTCAAGGGTCGTACTGTTGTGCTCAAGGGTCGTACCGTCGTTCTCAAGGTTCGTACTTTCGTGCTCAAGGGCTATACCGTCGTTCTCAAGGGTCGTACTTTCGTGCTCAAGGGTCATACCGACGTGCTCAAGGGTCGTACCTTCGTGCTCAAGGGTCGTACTGTCGTAACCAAGAGATGACGAACCATCCATCTTATTACCACTAAGCTCACACCTGAGGCGTGAGCTTAGTAAGTTCCACTCGTGGTGTCAGGACGTTCCACTCATCCTGTAAGTTCCACCCACCTTAAGCCAAAGTTTCACAAAGGCTTCATATGTCTTAAAGCATCACTTTCATCCACGTTCCTCATTCTTATAAGCGTGCTAACGGAACACACATCTCCGTCTTCCTTCTCCGTCTGAACATTATCATTCAACAGATATTTTCGTCTCTCTGGGATGTATCTTTCCCTCATTTTCTTGGGTCGGCTGACTTACCTTTGATCGTTTGTTGTTTAAACAAAAGACACGGTTTTCTCTCCTTTTCGGGTCCATGTTGATCAGTCATGTCCTCATTGGTAAATGTATTTTCAAATCTTCTGTATTCTTGAGAAAGGTTTGTTATTATGTATATATATACTTTCTATCTATTTTATTTTTTTTTTACGCTTCAATAGTTTATATGTATTTGGTCTTCTACCATGAGCCATATTATTCTTCCCACTCCACTTGATTTTCTTTCAGGGTATATCCTCACCCTCGCTGCTCGCTGCTCCTCCTCCTCCTCCTCCCTTCGTCTTCGCGCAGACCACGAGATTAAGAATTATGCGTTGCATTCCGAGGCAGAGAATGGCAAGGGAACTGAAAGCTTTAAGAGGAGCACAGTGTATGACCTCGTTGTGAGTCGTATATATATCGCTGGGGGTAAATCCTACCCGGTGTTCTGAAGAACTCTGAGGGTGAGTGAGGAATGTTCCCTCGCCTCCCACCCAGCTGTTGGTGGGGTTTCTTGGAGCCAACAAGAGCGCTTGTAACTCGCGCTCATTAACTGTGCTTCTACTTTCTGAATGATGCAATGGTTTGGCGAGTATATTAAATGGCCTAGACGTGAGCACAGCTGTCTCTTAAGGATTCCCTTTTTCTTCTACGTCTTTTTTTTTTTCTAAGAGCGAAAATATCATGGTGTGTGGATATCTTTTTTTATTTTAATGATATTCTGGCGCAACATCCCTTCATTGTCTGTTAGGCTTGCTGGCTGCACTCCCGTGGGGGAAGATCTTAAAAGACAGAGGGACGTAGCACAACAGGACCCGAAGGGGTTCTGCAGAATACATGTTATTTTCGTTTTTCGTGTTGACAAAAGGAGAGGTCATGTACCCAGCAGATTTATTGTGGAGCTGTTGTACAGTCTCTGGGGTGACTCACACAGGGAGGTATGCATCGCCTCTGTCCACGGAAGAATGTTATCCCGGTATCTCCTGCAGGGGTCGCAGAAGGCGGCGACGAAGAGGGCGTGGTGCAGAGGGCTAGGTATCATCCCCCTCCCTCCTGTACCATCACTTTCCCGTCAGAGGGAACAGAGGAAGGAGCCAAGTGAAAATTCTTTACGTCTCTAGCTAAGGCTTCGTCGTCGTGTCCCGGACGCTACCTCGCTCAGGTGGGAAACAGCATGAAGATATATCCCTACAAAACGAATGTTGTTATAACTTTATTATCATTTGACGAAGAAGAAAATATGTTCAAAGTTGACGATATTGTATGTGAGTAGGAACCATGCTTCTCTTGTTGATCATTCACTGTAAATTAATCATTAATCAATTAAGTCTCTCGATTAACACACGCCACACAGATATTCCCCCGTCAGACGGTGGGTATGTTTGCAAAGTTATTTCCCATTTTTCCCTGACGCCTGTTCTCAAGCTTGTGTTCCTTACCGCTCAGGAAACTCGGCGGAACACGGTGCTCGTTCCCGCTGCACCCAACAACAACAACAACAACAACAACAACAACAGTAGTCAGGACATCCATTTTCGTTTGATGAGTGACGTCATGAGTGCGGAAGGAGGTAGTTTGGGAGCACTTTTTTTTCCCATGGTGTTCGACACGACAAGGGCGATTGTATCCAAAGTCATGGCCATCTCCGGTTCGAACGTGTGTGTGTGTGGGTTTGTGGGTGTGTGTGTGTGTGTTTGCGCGCGCGCGTGCGTTTGTGCTGTCAGTGCGCGTGCGTTTTGTGGGTATCTGCGTGCGCACGCCTTCGTACGATATGCGCCTGGCCCCGAGGGCAGGATGAGCAGGTATGTTATCTGTGACGCGACGACCTTATCCAGGATTCGAACCCGGACCAGCGTGATTCACACCCAGCGGTGATAACCAGTGGCCAGCGGACGCCAGTAGTTAGCTAACAGCAACAGTACATGGGTCACAAACACGAGATTGTTGATAACAAAGACGAACCAGAGGTCACCAATTTCCTAGCGATAACCACCTAGATGACTCGTAACTCAATATTCACTAACAAGGGAGAACCAATTGGTCACAGTTCGTGAACCAGGTCAAGGTCACTCATGGCAAACAATGAAGGATCTTAGATCACTATTACTGAACATTCAAAGATATAACGAGGGGGGATTAATGGTTTAATCACCTGGTAAAGTGTGATAGAAGCTTGTCTGTAAATACATATCAGGTCAAAGGTCATGGAAGCACATTTCTATACACAGAGCTCAGGTCAAAGCTCACGAAAGCGCCTCTATAAATAGATCAGGTCAGAGGTCATTCAGTACTATAGAATAAATGGCCATTTGGCCATTAACACTTAGAGCAAATATTCCAGAACTTGTCAGTGGAAAAGGAAGTATAGGTAAGGTTTGATCTAACGAGGACCAGATAGACATCTCTCTCATCGTACATATGTGCGGGGAAATGCAGTATGTAAAATGACCTATGAGCGGGAGATCATAACCCTTGACCAAGCTTAACCTGACAAACCCTTAATTTTTACCTCAATTCCACGTGATTTCCAGATAATCTCACGTATGGGATCACATCATTATATTCCAACACCTCAAGTAGTTCCATGACTTGAAATTCAGAATCGAATATCATTTTCCTTCAGTAATTCAAAGGTAAATTTTGAACTATATGCACTCGGCTCTATAGCACGAGCCACAACGTCAGACTCATTTTTCTTCTTTAATATAGTCATGAAGGGAAAGAGGAGAAATAGAGAAAAAAATCAGGATATGTATATTATATGTATACTATATATACATACATATTATATATCGCATGTTTACCAAATGGCGTCCTAGCTTCGTCTCTTCGATGTATATCAACTGACTTATATTTCTCTTTTGTGTCTCCCCTGATGATGTGATTATTACACGAAAGTGCACTTGGGAACTTATCGTGTTTCATTTTCTCCGTGGACTCATAGGAATATATATATATATATATATATATATATATATATATATATATATATATATATATATATATATATATAGGTACGAATGTGTGGGATTTATGTCATGAACTGTTACAGTGGTGGTGGCAGTGGTGGTGGTGGTGGCAGGTCCTCGGTTATGTACAGTCCATGAGGTCAAGTGGTTAAAAAATGATATGATCAACAGGTTGGAATGTGAGGTGCTTATGTACCGTAAGAGAAACCTCCACACACACACACACACACACACACACACTCATATACACACACACACACACACACACACCGACCCCCCCCCTCACCACACAGCACCCACCCCCCCCCCCCGCTCATGCACTTCTGACTCCATACTCTCTCTCTCTCTCTCTCTCTCTCTCTCTCTCTCTCTCTCTCTCTCTCTCTCTCTCTCTCTCTCTCTCTCTCTCTCTCTCTTTTAAGAGTATAGCTTGCACTCTTCTCCATTTTGTTGCGTAATTCTGCATGTATGATTATATATGTGTGAGTGTTTTCATATATGCTTATGTACATACATAGATACATGCATATATATATATATATATATTATATATATATATATATACATGTGTGTGTGTGTGTGTGTGTGTGTGTGCGCGCGTGCGTGTGTCTGTCTGTCTGTCTGTTATATCCACAAGTCATTGGAAATCGACCGTGGATATCATTTTCAGACTTGATCTACTTCTCCATCATACCCGGACAACGTGTTGTACCTTCGTACCTTAGGGTCGTACCGTCGTGCTCAAAGGTCGTACCGTCGTGCTCAAGGGTGCCGTACCGTCGTGCTCAAGGGTGCCGTACCGTCGTGCTCAAGGGTCGTACCGTCGTGCTCAAGGGTGCCGTACCGTCGTGGTCAAGGGTCGTACCGTCGTGCTCAAGGGTGTCGTACCGTCGTGGTCAAGGGTCGTACCGTCGTGCTCAAGGGTCGTACCCTCATGCTGGCACGGGAGGGAAGTTTTAAGGACACCCGATATATCTCACTAGACCAGACAGCTTGCTAAATCAACCACCTTTGAACACTCTCTTCACATTACCATCCATATTAATCATCCCTCAGATGACATCTGGTCATCATACACCGTAGATGATTAAAATGAGGAAAAGAGAAAAAAGAGACGGGAGTAGAAAAAGAAAGAAAAAAATGAGGCAAAGACAAAAGAAAATCAGGCAGAGACTGAGGATCTATACATCATTTCTAAGATGATACATATCTTCAACACTTGAGTATATACACATCGCCATTGATCATCATTATAGAGGAGGGCCACTGGAGAACACACGTTACTGCTGCTTGTGAAGGATGACGAGGGAGAAAACCGAGCACGAACGAGAGAAAGAGAAAGATTATTATTATTATTATTATCATTATTATTATTATCATTATTATTATTATTATTATTATTATTATTATTATTATTATTATTATTATCATTATTATTAGTATTATTATTATTATTATTATCATCATTATTATTATTATCATTATTATTATTATCATTATTATTATTATTATCATTATCATTATTATAATTATTATTATTATTATTATTATTATTATTATTATTATTATTATTATTATTATTATTATTATCACCTTTGAGTCCGGCTGCGTCATCGTCATTTGACGCAACAGATTACAGTCGCGTCAGGAAACTTCTCGTATCAGAGGACATCATCCTGTCCCTGCTACTGATTGTAGCGCAGCTGCAAGAGGTGCAAGAGGCTCCCTAGTTGATAAGTTGATTCTGCAATCGTACAAGCCAGTTTGTGGGACTCCTATAGTTTCGTGGCTGCGCCAAAAGCGGAAGAAAGGTAAGGTGGGTTCCTCTTTCGGGCGGGGAGGTCTCCTCGGAAGCTGTGTACTCTCGTCCGTCCGCTTACGAAGACACTCCCTCATCTGTGGCGACTCCCCACTGCCGGTGTCATCCCCTGCAGACAGGGTACGTGAGGGAGGCAGGTGTGTCCTTAAGTACCCCGTGACAATCGCCTCCTCACACGCATACCATCTAAGTAAGGCAGGTCCTCCTGAACCAGATCAGTACTTTTGCTACTTATAAAACTACCCACGTACTTTACAGTGTATTAATTATCTCCCCGAGTAAACCAGTTCCTTAAACGTTACCCAAGGGAGAGATGAGGTAACTTCAGTATTGAGGATTAAAGATTGAGATGGGTGGTACAGACTCGGTGGAAACGTAGTTGAAATGAGTAGATGGATCAATGTGTGGTTGAGACGTCCAGCCAAGCTTTCAATAAAGTGTCCAGAATGTTGGTGTTGGTCGACCTCTCCAGCTGACGTCTCCAGCTGGGGTTCGGGTCGATCGACCTTTTGAAGCAGCTTCGAGTCATTTGATAATCACAAACCTTCACGTATATGCACACAAACCCTGGGCTTTGTGTCTTGTCTCTAAATGGAGGAGAGAGTGTGTGTGTGTGTGCACTCGTGTTGGTGTGGATCCTCTTGTTTGCGTGTTCCAGGATAACCACTTTGCCTCTCTCTCTCTCTCTCTCTCTCTCTCTCTCTCTCTCTCTCTCTCTCTCTCTCTCTCTCTCTCTCTCTCTCATCAAAGCCCCATCTCTACACGTCATCTGCCTCTCCTCCCTCACACCATATCCCCTTGCTCCCTCGCCTTGTAATCCCGGCTTGCAAAAGGTCTGGAAATTGGTAGGGCCATTTGGCGACTCATATCTCTGGCATTTTACACTGTATACCTGACGTTGACGACCTCTGCCGGGGTGGCCCCCAGTCAAAATGGCAATTTACCTGAGCGTTGGTGCTGCTGCTGCTACTGTGGCTCCTGTTGTTGCTACTGTTGTTGCTGTGGCCTCTGCTTTCTCTGCTGCTGCTGTTGTTACTACTGCCGTTGCTGGTGCTGCTTCTGTTGTTCCTGCTGCTGCTGTTGTTTATGTTACAACTGTTGCCGTTGCAACTGCTATTCCTGTTATTGCAGCTGTTGCTACTGCTGCTCCTGTTGTTGTTGCTAGTGCTACCGTTGCTTTTCCTGCTGTTGCTACTGTTGCTCTCCAGCCACAACCTGTTTATTAATGCTGCCGGATCCAAGCGAGTGGTGAGGAGGGCGAGCGAGCGAGCGCTTGCTTATCCGCCGGGTTCTTCTGCTAAAGCTCAGTACGAAGTCCAGGGGACTCGAGATGCCCTGCGATACGGAGTCAGTAATATATTGAATGCTCTCTCTCTCTCTCTCTCTCTCTCTCTCTCTCTCTCTCTCTCTCTCTCTCTCTCTCTCTCTCTCTCTCCTCCTCCTCCTCCTCCTCGTCCTCCCTCCCTCCTCCTTTGAATAATTGATCACATCTACGCATGAAAGACCATCTGTGGATGGAGTCCCTTCTATTTATCCAGCTCGCTGGTACGTACCGTGTTTAGTTTAAGCCACAAGTTTAAACATACATAAGCCCCTCCAGCGTGAAGCCTCATAAGGCAAGGTAAACATACTAAATAATATGTTTGATGTTTCAATTTAACATTAGTAAATAGATGCTATCTTCTTTTTTTCTCTCTCTCAATTTGTTTTTTGCGCAACATTCCTCATTAATTGACTTTTACCTTGAGTATTCATCCTCCCCGTTCGATGTTAGCTAATGATAATTATCTCCTTATGATTATCTCTGACACTTGGGCACGGCCAAACAGAACGAGTACACTGCACTTGAATTGCATGGTAGACTTAGGAATTTCTCCGTTACATGTTGACTCCATACGACGTCTGCAGTGTGCTCAAACCCCCAGTGGGGTTTTGTGGTAATTATATGCATTAATGGGTACACATACGCTGGTCGTTAAACTGGATACCTTGCCTAGAATGTGGTATACTTCCTTCATTTCTGCCCTAGGGGGGTCCCCCTCTGTATATCTGAGGCTCTCCCAGCGTTCAGGAAGCTAGCTACGTCCACTGGTCGGGACCACAGTTCACTGAGTGTTGTGTAGTTGTGTGTGTGTGTGTGCGTCTATGTACGGAGAATGCAGGGCAATTGGGTAGTAAGTGCCGTGTGTCTTCGTTATGGTAGTTGCATAGTAGGCACGAAGGGTCTTGGGATATGTTGAAACGGTGTTTGCAGTGTTGCAAGGTTGGGTGATGCCCAGAGTGTAGACGGGAGAGTGGCTTTTCACTCAATCTTATCTCTATCACTTCTGACTGGGCTCGCCCATCCTTTATTTCCCCCCCCCCCCCCCCCCCCCCCTCGAAACGCCAACTATGACACCCTTGGAGAGCTCAGCAGTCATACCAGCGAGGCGCTTTTTTATTGACTCTCCATGGGACAGATCCTGCGTCGCTGGTCATGAGGTTCGTGCTGTGCTGAACACATAGCAGATACCCTATAGAGTGAAGAGTCGTGGTCTAAAAAGAAGACATTAGGTTCTAACGTTTGATGCCACTCTTCCTCAGAGAGCGTGTGTTTAAGCTCACAGCCGAACAGTGGGGTCTCCAGCAGGCACCTCTCGCAGCTAATAAGGTCTGAAGCTTATCATTCAGTGAGTTCAACATCGTGAAAGAAGTTGGCGGAGGGCATGGATATCCTTCGCTCAGTTTAACCACGTAAGGCGGCGGGCAAGCTGGCTTTCGTACCGCACTGGTGGACTCTCTGCTTGGAGGTGTCATATCCACTGTACCCTGCAGGATAAGCCCCACGACCTCCTCTTTTCCGTTCACCGCACCCCACCCATTCACTCACTCCCTCCTCCCTAACAACGCTCCAGAACCCTCCCCTTCCAGTGCCCTAGCTTACCTACCTCCTCCCAGTGCCCTTGCATCGCTTCCCTCCCCACCCAGGATCCCAGCTTCGCTCCCCCCTACCTTCCCAGTGCCCCAACATCCCTCCCCCTACCTTCCCAGTACCCCCAGCTTCGGGTAACTATATACACGATGATCGCTCTGAGATACATACACATGTCTTGTTTACAAGTTCCGCATCATCACGGTACACCTATGTACCATAATGGATATTCTACGTTGTGCACCTGGACGTCGTATATTTTGGCCAAAAGAAGAGAAACATTGAGCCAGGGAACAGTTTTGATGCCTCAGATTAGAATTATCTATAACAACAGGGAATTTCTGAGTTTGGAAAAAAGCACAGGAAAGGAACATACGAAGAAAAAAAAATACGGTCATTCGCCCACATCCACTTAATGGCTGTCATGTATAAAGCCCCAAATTCAGAGCCCACTTAACCACATCCAGGCCCCACAGACCTTGCCCTAATTTCCCCTCACAGCTTCCTATGCCTTGGTTCAAACCCATTGACAGTACATTACTCCCTATGCAACATATCGCTCCAGTTTGATCTATCCCTTTCACGCCTTAAGTGAATACCTGAATAAATGAATAAACTGTTGAATAGATGAATAAAGATAGATGTAGGCAGCCATTTGGCTTCGTACTCTCATAGCATCTCTCACTACGACCTTCCAGCTCCTCTTATTCATCCTCTCCTCACTCATCCTCTCCATATGACCCAACCATTTTAGTGAACCATCTTGAACTCTTTTTTGCACGCAGTACTCTTACTTTCTCTTACCATTTCTTATTGGATCAAACTTCCTCACACCACATATTGCCCTCAAAAATTTTATCTCCAAACACATTCCCTCTCATCGGCACTTTTTTTCATTTCAGAGTCCAAACCCCCCCTTCCACACACACACACACACACACACACATATATATATAAATATATATATATATATATATATATATATATATATATATATATATATATATATATATATATATATATATATATATTCCGATGAGTCCACGGGGAAAATGAAACACGAATTTCCAATATATATATATATATATATATATATATATATATATATATATATATATATATATATATATATATATATATATATATATCGTATCACCAACTCGTGCTGATGAATGAGAATCAAAGTACAGTAGAGTTCTACCTAATCCTCATTACGGGAGGTATTCACCAACCTTCCGGGACCTTTGAAGCGAGATTAACCATCTCTTTCGTCAAAGGTCAGTCTAGACTACCAGCCTTCCGTTCCCTCAAGCCCAGGCCACCTGTGGTGGTCAACGTTTCCACGGGTTCCCATCAGTAAATCTGTCGGAGGTTTGGACGAATACGTATTTGGACGTTATGTGGCTACGAATCCGATCTTCTTATTTAAAAGTTTCGAGATGTACGGTCGTGCCTTATTCGTGTGTATATGCGTGTACAGTTGCTCTTTTTTTTGTACATCTGGTGGAGGGAAGTCTACCTCAGTAAGGCTGTGTGTGTGTGTGTGTGTGTGTGTGTGTGTGTGTGTGTGTGTGTGTGTACACGAAATAAATATGTAT
The DNA here is from genome assembly GCF_036320965.1 of Panulirus ornatus. Classification (NCBI taxonomy): domain Eukaryota; kingdom Metazoa; phylum Arthropoda; class Malacostraca; order Decapoda; family Palinuridae; genus Panulirus; species Panulirus ornatus. Next base: position 5,158,920 of record NC_092227.1, read on the forward strand.
AATACCGATGGATGTATTGGGGTAATGATGAAGCACAGGGAGGAGGGTAGGGAGACAAAGATACATTATTGTATCATAAACGATACAACAGAAGGAATAAACTCCTCTTCCTCGTAACAAATTCATCTCAAGATCTTAATGATAACACAGTGAATGACTAATTTGACTCATTTTCGAATCGAATATTTTTTTTTCTTCTATTCTTCTTTTCTTCTTCTTTTCTCCCCGAGGGTAAAAGGGTGAGGTAAGAGGAGGAAAGTAAGGCAAGGGAGGCATAATGTCACGCTGGTATTATAGTATTTGCTCTCACACAAAGGCCGGGGCGGTGGTGATGCTGTACGTTATCAGACGAACGAAGAGAGAAAAAAAGTTATGGTTCACAGGAGACGAAGCTTATCTTTATATATATATATATATGGGTTGGTTAGAGGAAAGGAAGATGAAGTGGGACAGGAGAAGGAATCGTTTTGGAACGGTAGAGAAGACTGAAGAGTGTGCAGATAGGCACCCCCCCACACACACAAACACAAACAAACGTATAAGAAGCAAAATTGAATACTACTTTATCCTGTGGTCGCCAACGAAACAGTTAGACGTAAACGTGTCAGAGGGAGACTTCAGAAGCACTTGACAAGGAAAAATCGAGGGGATGAACCACATGGACCAACAGGATGGGCTAAGAGAACTGCAGTTATATAGCCTAAACAGAAGAAGAGAAAGCTATATATTCATCTACGCTTGACAACAGATTGAAATTATAAAAGGAAACGTGTCAAACCAGAAAGCCTTTCAGTAGGCAAGGTACAGAGTTGTTAAGCCATCAAAAACACCATGGAATATAGTGAAAATATATGACAAATATATATATATATATATATATATATATATATATATATATATATATATATATATATATATATATATATATGTATATATATATATATATATATATATATATATATATGACAGCCCAGCCAGGAAACGAGAAAACAAAACTAATTAGATTATCTTGATTATGACGACTTCATTTAACGATCTACTAATAATTCAAGTAGTCTTGCTAATTGTTAAGATGTGGTTGCTTGATTTTGCGATCCGCTCAACCCAAGAAAAAAAAAGGTGTCCAGTTAATTCGCTAAAGAAACTAGAAGGTAATCGTACTTAAGACAGTAGAAGTCTTTGAATAGCTAAGGATACTGGGAGTGTAATCAAGTCTTGGCTTACCACAGTGTCTGAGACACCGTCAGAGAAAAACCTTGTACCAGGGTAGTATAAATGAAGACCTTCATCTGATTCTTTACGACGTCTGCTGCAGTAGATCATTTCGAAAATAGCGTAAGATACCTGTCTCAGATAGCGGGGCGGGTGGGGGCGGCCGTGGAGTCCAACAGCCAGTCGCCTCAATCCATCATTTTTAAGACAGTAGATGGCTCACAGTTTGTCATGGAGAGGTGTTGAAGATCCAATTATCCCATCGCTTACCACCTCTATAATTAGTTTCTTAATGAATTGATGAAATTAAAGATGCTGAGAATTGGGCACTCTACGTGTTGCTCATATGTGCATCTTTCACGTGAGATGCGGTACGAGTTCTCACATGAGTGAAGTCTCAACATCTGTACATCCTACTCCCTCTACAGGTGGGTCACTAGCTCTTCCAGAATATCACTTCGTTCTCAGAGCTCAGAGAAGCGAGTGAGCTTTACTTATCCCTGGGTAAGAGATTCCCTTCATTGTTACCCTTTTCAACACAATATACCCTCACTAATCTTTCCTCATCTGGCCTCGTTCCCCACAATGACCAGGGTGGATTGGCAAATGAATCCCAGCGATAAATTTCATTTTTCAAAGCAATACAAAGGGAATGCAGGCAGCAACAGACCACTGGGTCCCCTTCGAGGCTGTTTGTGATAGTGGATGATGTCAGAAACTCACAGAGTAACGCGGTAAAAGTTTGAAGGCTTACAGTGAATTCAGGGAGATCAATTCTCCTGGGGACAATTAGCCAGATTGCTATCCAGCCTCAAGTACTGTCTCCTGCTTGAGGAAGTGGATGCTACTACCTTCGTTCCTCCATCCAGGCAAGACTAGTGAATGCATACACGATTCGAGGGCCATCAGCAACATGCTGAGATTGTATTTTTTTTGCCTGGTCTTGCAGTAAGGTAGCATCACACACACACACACACACACACACACACACACACACACACACACACAAACACACAACGGACATCGCTGCTTCGCTCTTTACAGAAACCTTAGAGGAACAAAAGAGGAACAAAAGCTTTCATCTTTTGTCTCAAGCATTTGGGAAGATCTGCTTTACGCGAAGTGAAGAGTTAGTCGTGATTTGCTGGAGTCATATAGACTGTTGTAGGTACATACATATAAACATCCTCCTGTTAACGGATCCCACGTTCACGTTCGTAAATCCTCACATTATTTCCACCACTCAGAGTTACATGTATCCAGCCAAGAGTCCTTCTCACGTGATATAGATCATTCTATTTCATCTTTAGTTTTTTTTCTATTGTCTTTTAAGGATTTTTGACTCCGGGAGTCAGGAGCAATTAGGGTGATGTCATTAGCACTGTCAGGTGAAATTAATTGGAGAGAATTTCACCGGGGTCGTTCAGTCTCGCTAGGTAGAAAATGGGGAGTGAACGTAGCCCATTAATGCAGTGGTCTTCAACAAGGGCCGTTCAACCATTCCTGTGTCTTATCCTCTATGAACAACATTGCCTGATCTACAGTTTTCAATTTAGAATTACGATGATTTTTTTCACTCGTGGGTAAAAGTGAATATTTTTTTTTTGAAGCTTCATTTCCTTGGAGTCTAATCATCATAATTCTTAGTCATGAAGTTAAATCTAGAAGCTGTAGCCCTAGGGTAATTAGGAGCATTTATATTGATAATCACTTATTATTGATCTGTTTCCCACATTGGTTTTCACTTGATGCATTCAAAGTAGAGTTAGAAACACAGACATATCATGGTTGTTCTTCAGAATGTGTGTGTGTGTGTGTGTGTGTGTGTGTGTTGTGTGTGTGTGTGTGTTGTGTGTGTAAAAGACATGGTACATATACACTGTGTTGAGAGACGGGGGCAACACCGTGTAAGACACTCTCTCTCTCTCTCTCTCTCTCTCTCTCTCTCTCTCTCTCTCTCTCTCTCTCTCTCTCTCTCTCTCTCTCTCTCCCCGTAACACACAAATAGTAATCATATACAGAGAGACATGGGTGATGCTACCCTCCCTCCTCCTCCCAGTAGAGAGGATGAAGTGTAGATGTAGATGAAGACTGGGTTGGGGGAGAGACAGTAAGGTAACCCCCATTCGGTGATGATGATGATGATGATGATGATGGTGATGATGATGATGATAAAGATGATGATGATGATGATGATGGTGATGGTGATGATGATGATGATGGAGATGATGATGATGATGATGATGGTGATGATGATGATAAAGATGATGATGATGATGATGATGATGATGATGATGATGATGAGTCAGTGTTGAGCAATGAGAGATCACCGGTGAGCAGACAGCTGTGAGGGATGAGACAGTGTTGAGTAGTGAAGGGACGTGTGTCGTGGCTTATTACTGGCGGTGTCCGCTGATGAGATCTCGAGTTGTTTACTAGCTCTGGTCTACCTGCTGCTCCTGCTGCTGCTGCTGCAGATCGACTTGTCTCATGAAGAATGCATGTAGATGGAACCTGTAGCAAGGGAGGAGGAGGGAGATTACTGCATGTAGATGGAACCTGTAGCAAGGGAGGAGGAGGGAGATTACTGCATGTAGATGAAACCTGTAGCAAGGGTAGTGGTGTAGCAAGGGAGGAGGAGGAGGAGTGAAGTGTCTCCCCGCCGTCCTAAGATTACCTGTCATGGGTGTCATTGTGATGGGGACCCAGCGGTACAGTTAAGAGCACCTTCCAGCCAATCTGTGGCCACTGCCTTGCTGACCGGCGCGGCGCACTGATGGAGGGGATAGAGAAATGGTGAGGGAGTGGGAGGGGTAAGAAAAGAAAGAATATTAAGTGTTCTATTGCCTCAACTCTTCTCTGGGATTTCCATTACCCCTTACGTCTTCTAAGGAGCGCTGTTTTCCTCCAGAACTCTCTCATTTATCATCCACTTCGACCAGGACTCTGCCAGTATCATTCACCCGGACTGGTCCTGGTCGTGGAGTAATAGTCACCGGGAGAGAGAGAGAGAGAGAGAGAGAGAGAGAGAGAGAGAGAGAGAGAGAGAGAGAGAGAGAGAGAGAGATTCGTAAGAGAAGATCTGATATCGATGGTACGGAATCCCACCCTCAGCCACCGGTTGTCGCAGCCTCCCTCCCTCCCGGTGGTTCATTAGGAGGTGAGGATTTGTATGTAGAAACGTCACTAGGTGTCCGGGTAGAATTATGCTCGACAAGTGAGACGGCAGACCCCCGCATCTGACTTACAAAAACAAAAATGTATCAATTATGTAACAAGCACTGCAGTTACGGACAGAGTGACCTCGTCTTGAGAGAACATGCACTACAGGTACAGGGATGAGGGGCTGATCTCCTCCTTCCTCATCCCTCCCTCATCTGGAGAGCAGTGGAGGTATAAACTCTTCTCTCTTCCCCCTCCTTGTGTGACGCAACCGTCACAGGGGACAAGAGCGTCCCATATACACCAAGTCGATATGAAGTTGTCGTAGATGTAATGTCCTTGTAGAGTGATGTCTGGTGGAGAAATTGGAAGCGACAGAAGACCCATAATCTGGCACATGCAAGCACCATCATAGCCATAGGTCTATGGACTTATGGATCTACACACACGCACACACACACACACACACACTCACACTCACACACACACACACACACACACACACACACACACACACACACACACACACACACACACACTCGGACTCATACAAACACACGCCCACACCACATCCTTAACTATATACCAGTCCCCCTTTTCCGCCCTCCATATTTCAGCGGGTTCTTATATAACTCCGTGCTTGTGCTCAACTCTAAAAGCCGGAGAAGTATTAACCGAACTGCAGACGCTAAGTGCAGATTCACATTATATTTTACGGGCAGCCAGAGAGCGCTGCTAATATCAGCGGAGCAGCTGAAATAATTCTCTCTCTGTATCACTGATGATGTTAGAGGAGAAGAAAAAAACATAAATTGCTTTTTCTTGGTAAGTTCTGGCTCGTGAGGAGTACAACAGTCTCCTTCTACCATGTTGGTTGCTGTTGGGGTAGATGCAGGGCAAGATAGAGTGAGCAGTATTACCTTGGCCGTAACTCGTCATGCGCAGAGGTATCGAGGCTTGGTGAGTGCGGCGTTTGTCTTTTGTTTTTTCTTGCATAAGTGTGTTAACACACTCGAGGAGGATTGGAGAGGAGAGATAAGCGATCTCCCTCACCTCTTGATCCATCAGTAGTTCAGGGGTGGGGGTTGTCGTCGACTTTGTGCCGTCTTGAGGTATATATATATATATATATATATATATATATATATATATATATATATATATATATATATATATATATATATATATTTTCCCTGGGGATAGGGGACAAAGAATACTTCCCACGTATTCCCTGCGTGTTGTAAAAGGCGACTAAAAGGGGAGGGAGCGGGGGGCTGGAAATCCTCCCCTCTCGTTTTTTTTTTTAATTTTCCAAAAGAAGGAACAGAGAATTGGGCCAGGTGAGGGTATTCCCTCAAAGGCCCAGTCCTCTGTTCTTAACGCTACCTCGCTAATGCGGGAAATGGCGAACAGTTTGAAAGAAAGAAAAGATATATATATATATATATATATATATATATATATATATATATATATATATATATATATATATATATATATATATGGGTAACGGAGTTTCCAGACGATGTCCAGCAGTCTCCTGGAAGCCTTAGTTGGACGAGGCACTTTCCGTGTGTGTGTGTGTGTGTGTGTGTGTGTGTGTGTGTGTGTGTGTGTGGGATCACAGAGTTTTATTTTGTGTTTCCCAGCCCAGGATGCTGACACCGTTGACTGGTATACGGTGCGTGAAGAATTTTTCCGCTTCTATTTTCCCCTCCCCCAGAGAAGCGCCGTCGACCAGCCAGGGAAAATATGGGATTCATTCTAGGTTGAGTCTGGCTCACGGTGGGGTGTTCTGCTGCGTCGGAAACCTGTTATAGGGAGCGTCAGGTGGATGGGAGGTACGGAGGAAGGGAGGGAGTTAAGGGAGGTTAGGGTGGTGAGGAGGTACGGAGGGAGGGAGGGAGCTAAGGGAGGTTAGGGTGGTGGGTGAGGTACGGAGGGAGGGAGGGAGCTAAGGGAGGTTAGGGTGGTGGGTGAGGTACGGAGGAAGGGAGGGAGTTAAGGGAGGTTAGGGTGGTGAGGAGGTACGGAGGGAGGGAGGGAGTTAAGGGAGGTTAGGGTGGTGGGGAGGTACGGAGGAAGGGAGGGAGTTAAGGGAGGTTAGGGTGGTGAGGAGGTACGGAGGGAGGGAGGGAGCTAAAGGAGGTTAGGGGGGTAGGGGATAGGCTAGGATGGCTTCTGAGGGAAGTCAGGGCGAATGGGTGCGGAGAATGGGAACTGAGGGAGGTTACAGGGATGAAGGAAGGAGAGATTTGGGGAGGAATCTCGAGGAGGTTAGGGCGGAAGGCTAGAAAGGGAGGGAACTTAAGGGAGGTTAAGGCCAAGGGTAGAACAAAAAATGGGAGACGATAGAGGGAGGAGCTGGTTGGGTGCTGGGAGTGAGGAGAAGGACAGACCAAACTCTCTCTGTCAGCGACTTTATGTGCTGCTCAGTCTTGCCACAGTGTCTTGCTGTGGCCCCGTATCTTCTCCTTTTTTGTGTCTCTTTCTAGTGCACACACACACACACACACACACACACACACACACACACACACACACACACACACACACACACACACACCAAGAGATGAGGAACCCACGAGTGCAACTCTCTCTTCTATGTACAGTACAAGTACATGATTATTCGCATCTCTCTTTCTCTCTTTCTCCTTCTTTCCCTTCTTTTCTCCCTCCTTTCCTCCTTTCTTTTTTTTCTCTCTCTCTCTCTCTCCCGCTGGAAAGCATACCACATATGAGTTTCGTGATACTGAAATGACTTCCCGAAAAACTTGCCAAATGGCCCAAAAAAATTATCATGAGGGGAGGGAAGGGAGGGTCACACGAGCCGCGATAAGTGTGGCGTGTATGCTAGCCTGACCCTCCCTCCCTCCCTCCCTCCCTCCCTCCCTCCTGGAGAGAGAGGTTTTGGATTTTACTGGGCTCCTGCCAGAGATCTTAGGGCGCTGCACCGTCTCTGGGCGTTTACACCGGACGAGCAGAGGGCCGACACGTGATGCGTACTTAAGATGTTTGTGAAACTGAGGCAGAGAGAGAGAGAGAGAGAGAGAGAGAGAGAGAGAGAGAGAGAGAGAGAGAGAGAGAGAGAATGACTATGAGAGGTAGAAAGAGATGAAGAACGAGAGAAAGTCAGAGAGGAAAGAAATATAGATAAATAAGATGGCACAGAGAGAGAGAGAGAGAGAGAGAGAGAGAGAGAGAGAGAGAGAGAGAGAGAGAGAGAGAGAATGACTATGAGAGGTAGAAAGAGATGAAGAACGAGAGAAAGTCAGAGAGGAAAGAAATATAGATAAATAAGATGGCACAGAGAGAGAGAGAGAGAGAGAGAGAGAGAGAGAGAGAGAGAGAGAGAGAGAGAGAGAGAGAGAGAGATTATGAACTAACCCTCTACGTCAGAACGACACGCCACTGGCCGTACATCATATTACAACAGTAATACCATGGGCGACCCTGGTTCATCATTACTCCAGGTCTGTCATGACCACCAGCAGTTATCGCAGATCGACTGCCAGTTCGGGGACGCCTGAGGTGTTATCAAGGTGCTTCTGTTGCAACATCTTGATACCATTCATGATAACCGAAGAGAAGAGATGTCCTGTCTGATTTCTATACAGTGATAATACAGGAGGCAAGGAATGCCATCATTAGGAAGAACAGCAATCCTTACCGACGCCCAAGCTGTAAGCTTAACCTGTGAGCTTAAGCTTTGAGCTGAAGCTTTGGACTTGATCTGTAAGCTGAAGCGCATTTCCACTTGGTCTGCCACAGTCACATACTCAAGCCTCTCTCACACCCTCCTCTGTCGCCAGTGTTCCATGGCTGGCCCCGAGTTCACTGTAGACTGTCTTCCCTCCAAAATAGACCCACTTACTGGTCGCCCTCAGCGTCTGTTTAGCTTATCATATTTGTGGGAATTTTGTAGTGAATTGATAAACAGGTTTAAAGTGAGTGTGAGAATAGTGGTTTATATTGGGTGTTAGAGGGAGTGTGGTTTCCAGTGTTACAGGAGCTGTGGTTTGCAGTGATTGTTAGTGGGACAGTGGTTTATGATGTTAGAGGGACTGTGGTTTATGATGTTAGAGGGACAGTGGTTTTCGCTGAGTGTTAGAACACATCACTGATCAGTTTAGCAACGAGGGGACAAATTTTTCAGGAGATTTCTACAATAACCTATACGATAGCAGTAGGAGAAGTGTACGATAGCCACGAGAGGCTGCGACTGTAACGTTAAGAGGCCTGTACAACAATCGTAAGGCCTCCACAACTGCTATGGGATGCTTCTTTACGATAGATATAGGCTGCCTTGATGATAAATAGGAGAGGTATCTACAGTAGACATGGTAGGCCTTGTACAAGAGCCGAGGTAGAATCTACCACGGTGTCCCCTCTCCCAATACGGACGGACCCATATACGTCTGTCCTCTCTACTCCATCATGGCGATCAATGATCATAAAAGATTCCCAGACTGAAAGTGGGCGTAAAGTTTCGTCTGGCCTTTATGAATAATGGTAGGACCACTGGGGTACGATGGGTGCTTCTGGTACTGTCGGGGGCGGTGAGAATGGTCGTGTCTCTCTGACGTCGGAATGTCCCCCTCCGCTCGCCGAAAGCCTTTGACGCAGTGACACCAGAAATGCCTCTGAAAGAGTCGGGAGCGAGAGGGAGGGTTGTGTATCTAGTACACTGTTCCCTTAGGGTTCAGTGTAGCTATGAAACGAGAGAGCTGGACATTATTACGTGGAAATAGTAGTTGTAAAAGGAGGGAAAAATGACAACAAATCCAGAGGCCATGACGCTTCCAGCAACCCAGCGTTAACACAGCTCTTGGTGTTGACGCAGCTAAGTGCTCCCGGAATAATAACAAAGTTGATGAAGTGCTATGTTACGAGGGGCCGCGCGCCGCGCTTTGTTGCATCTAAGTCATCTCGGAGTACAATAGCCGGCGGGGCAAAAGACTCCCTCCTTTCAGTTGATGGTGAGAACAGTTTTGCGAGGTCGTCAGTGGACGTGATTCCATCCGTCCGGGTACATATAAAGGAGGCTGTTGAGTGTAATTAAATGACTTCTAAATAGCAGCGTCTCGTTGTGTGAGGAGGTGACGCCCGACCTCACTAACCCCAGGTCCTCTGGTATGGTGGAACCTTCCCCTTGTCTCATTGGCCTCGTGTCTATTAGGCCATCTCATTATCTCGTGACACCATGTAAACTCTTCCTTTTTCTTTCTTTCTTTTCTACCTTTTTGGCTCTACCTCCTGAGCGACTTGGGAACAAGCGAAAGTTCCTGATGTTCGTGCTTACTAAACGTGATAATGCAGCTGAAGGAGGATTTCCAGCCCCTCTTAGTCGCCTTGTACGACACGCAGGTCTTACGTGGGCGGTATTCTTTCTCTCTCACCCCCAGAGATCCACTCCCTAGAGATTACTTACACATATGAGTCCATATGTCACATTCTCTTAGATTCACATCGAACTGGAAACCCAGGCGTTTCCTAGCACCACAGTAGTGCAGGAAATGTAATAGTGACTGAAAAGCTTAAAAAGAAAGAATTGCAGTCGTAGTTGATTTAACTTGTGAAATAATAAACGATTATCTGACCACAGGAGCGTGAAAGATGTGCCTGGTAAATCTTCTTGGGAGTAATAAGAAGTCCACTTGAGCACGTAGTAATGAGAGCCCATTGAGCACGTAGAAATGAGAGCTCACTGAGCACGTAGTAATGAGAGCCCATTGAGCCCCTCTTCGTATATCATAGTGAAAACAGGAACGCCGTTGGAGGACAGGTAACTCTTGACTACAGCTCGAAGTTCTCACACACGAGATCGTGTGGTAGCGGTCGAGCAAGCGTCAGCAGACGACACCAGGTGAGGGCTCGGGCGGGTGGAGGTGTTACACAGACGGCACATCCAGGAACTGGTATGGATCTGGCTAACGAATGTGTGATGCATTGACGGGGATGATATAGAAATGCTTGAATATGATTATCATGTGAATAGATTAATTATAATTGATATCTATGACTCATTTTCTCTATATCTTTTTATTGTGATTGATCAAGGTGTCTGTAAGATGTCAATGCGATTCGCTCAGAGCGTGAATGCACTTAAAAAAGTGGATATGTGGCAGAGATTTCGATAATCAGAACAATACGATGTATTAAGCAACATGCGTTCGTGGTTGAAATCCATGTTGGATCCTTTCCCAGATCAGATTTCGATTAGAATAATCTTCTGGTGAAAGGATAAAGATGAATATTCAAATTGTAATGGACGGTCGATATGTCTTCATCATGAACGATGAAGAGTTCTGATGAGAAATGATGGACGGGGTTCGTGAGAGGAAAAAGGAAAAAGAATACCCATAATGTAATAAAGGAAGGGTATGAGGAAAGCAAAATGATAAATAGAATATAAAAACGTTGGTAGAATATCTCAAAAATGAGCTGAGCTGAAATATGTTAGATTTATAAATAAAGAAAAGAAATAGATGATCCTTTATGATGGAATTGTGTATTTTTAAAAGGTAGAATTCAGTCTTGCTATGTTGCTATGTTATATAAGTGTTTTCGCTGTCTTGCTTCCGACTTCCTCCAGCATTTCAAGAGCCAGTCTCGTCCAGGGATCGGTGGGTCGCTGTCCTCCTGAAGGAGGAGGGTCCGCCTCACCCAAAATATCTTCCCATACGTTGATCTAATTTGGTGACTCACGCGACCCACCACTGCAGTTGTATGTAATCTGGTCGGCGCCGATCCGCCTCCTCTGCCAGCCAACCTCCTAGTGGGAAATGTCGTGCAGGTTGTGTGTGTGTGTGTGTGTGTGTGTGTGTGTGTGTGTGTGTGTGTGTGTGTGTGTGATCCCCGTGAGTGGATACATCACACACACACACACACACGCACACACGCCATGCTTCTCCCGCCCCCAACCCTTCACTAACCCCCTTCAACACCCACACAATATCGGTGTCCACGTCACCAGTAGACAGTTTTACTCTCCTGTCTCCGTCTGTCTGATTAGGACTTTAGTGATCCAGTACTTCTGTCCTCTAGCATTAAAGGAAACCCGTCATCATAGACCATCAAGGTCTTTTGTTTATGTGTCCTTCCCATACACCAATACACCCAGACTGCGACTGGTCGCTCATTGCCATTGTCCCCTGGAAATCCAGTGGTCTGGAACCATTTCTTTATATTCCCCTGTGGTCTGGAAACGACAGTGACCATATCGTTGCTCTCCGTCATGATACATAACTATGAAGTGAATTACTATCATCAGGTTTGGGCAGAGCTGGAAGTAGAGTGATGCCTTCCTTTTTAGATAAAGAGTTTGTGATAATTTGCAAAGACATGATGATAGCAGAGGTTGGAGTAACCCTTTCTAAAAGAAACCAGGGCATGAAACCGTAGAGGTGGGTTTTGGAAAGTCTGCAGACTTGGGCTGAGAGGGGGAAAAAAAAAAGAAAAATGAACTAATGATAGAGTATCTGTGATGGATAGTGCTTTCATGTCAACCTCCAGGGGGTTGTGTTTGGAGAACACCTGACGTGGCACAGATTGTAGTTATATGTTATGAACTGACGTCGTGCTTATAATTCTATGAACTGTTGTGGTTTGAAGGGCAAAATCTTGGGAGATTTGTCTACTTAGAGATTATCATTATAAAAAAAAATGGCGTGGTTTCAAATGCAAGATCGTGAGTGATTAAGTTCCCTAGAAATTATGATAATGATTTTCATTATCCGACGGAGGTTGGAGGGTAAAACCTCGAGTGATTCATCTGCAAATGTAGGAGGAGGAATGTGGGAACGGGGATGTGTGTGTGGGGTGAACTACTTTGGAATGGGTGAGGCTGGAGTGGGTCTGGAATGTGGGTAGACATGCCGTCTCGTGGAGGAATCTGGACTGGAGAGTGGTGGGCAGAGGCGAATTTTCTCTGGAATTAATTAACTGGAATGAAAGAACAAAGTCTGGCATATGGCACTCGGTAATGAGAAAAGCCTCGTAGAGAATAGAGGGAATAGGAACTAATGATGTAATTACGTTTTAATCCGAAAGAATGAAGAGGCCTAAGTTTCCCTCGTAAAGTTTGCAATATTAAAAGGAGGAACAACATTTTTTTTTTTAAAAAGTTCTTGCAGTAATATGAGCACGGAGGGGCGCTCGCTGGTGGAGGAGAGAGGGAGAGGGTGAGGGAGAGAGTAAGGGAGGGAGGAGGAGGAAGGGCAACCTAGATATGAACACACCTGCAATAAAGGTGTCAGGGATGATTGAGGACCCAACCAAGGGATTTAACTGCATTTGAGAAGGTGGTGTTTATCATCACCGGAAACGTAGAGACCCATGGGTTATATACAGAGATGGGATTTAAACCATACGGAAATTACCAGCCCTGGATTTATGAGCCATAAGTTCTTGCTAGGGAGGTGAAGTGGATTATCATAATCTTAGAGAGAGAGAGATTAAGAGTGATTAACCGGGAGGATATTTGCTGTGATGTATCAGGCATTTATGGAGACGACGGAGTGGTATAATATAGCGTATTAGTGCATGATAGCGGACCAGTTATGGTAAACTGAGACAAAATGCTTGTCACAAGCACACATTGCTCGTTGCCATCGTAGTTACGATTATCTGAGAAGGTCGAAGCGGTCTGCATCAGCGATGAATCTAGTTTCGACAGATGCATCACAAAACAAGTGTGAGCTCCGACGCGGAAGGGTATATTGATATAGATGTCTGTGTTACGTTTCATTTGCAAAGTGGAGGACACTGGCGGACTTGGTAGATCTGGATTGTGCTTTACATTCTTAATGGTGATGTTTCCTACATTTGACGTTTAGCGTAGGTGCTTCCACCTCAGCATCAGTCAGTGATTGACGCAAACGACAAAGAAACCCAACGTTTGGTTTGTGAATGTGGACGGCATACAGAAGTTAGACATGCTGTATGGGGGAAGGCCCACGAGTATAGATCTACAATCCCTCACTGTACAGTACAAATAGGTAACACACACACACACACACACACACACACACACACACACACACACACACACACACAAACACACACACACACACACTTCTTCATACAATGAATTTATTAAAGTCACGTCGGCATGGCATGGCTCCAGCTGGCGCCTCCTCTTGTGTGCAGAATAACTAAGAAAGTTATACGAGGTTGTGCCTGGAGAAGCAGGGTTGTGGTGTGTGTGGCTCCCACATAACCCCCCGCCAGAGTGTTTTATTGCCAAAGTTTCTGTGTTTTCGCCTGTGTCTAGACCATGCCCCTCCCACTGGGGAAATAAGATAGTGTCACACCACCTCTGCCGTCCCTGATTTGCAAAGGTGGGGAGGTCCTTGAAAAGTGCGCGAGATGGTGGGTGGTTCAGCGGTAGATGGATGAAAGAGAACGACTTGAGGAGTTCGTGAAGACGGTGTGGTGATTGTAACGGCAGGTTGTGTGAGAGGAACCGAGGGTGCTTGTGTCTGTGTGTGTGTGTGTGTGTGTGTGTGTGTCTGTGGTTTTAGCACTACATCGCATTACCGTTTAGTACTGGGGACTGAAGGAACATGGAAGGAGGGAAATTGGAGGAACTGGTGTGCAAACGAACACACGAAGGCGATGCCATGGCAAGAGGAAGCCCAGAGACTAAGTATGTAAGAGGAGGAAAAGGCGGGAAAATATGACGGTTACGTAAAATGAGAGAGAAAAAAAAAAGAGGGAGTCTGGAAACACCATCTGCATATAAGGGAGAAGGTCTGAAAGGAGTGAATTATGAATATGTTTTAGTTCCGTATAACAACTGGGAATGGAACAAGAGACTGGCCTGGAGGTCAAGGAACTGGATTGATACGTCCAGCTCCACTGGAACATAATCGTATTGGCACATTTCACATACAAAGTTCGTCCTTTCTTTCCTTCTAATGGGATCGGATGGTGTTCAAGGTATCTAAATCTCCACAGATGGGTACAGTGTTACGGCCATACCCAGCATGTTGATTTACTCCCTTGCACTGTTGTGTATGTGGCTGATAGGAAGCATAACCACATATACACACGCAAATATGCGCTTCTAACCGCACAAGACTGGCAGGTCTAGGAGAACTGACAGCTCTTTTAAACAGTACAAATGTAGAAAAGCAAAGTCGTAATAAAGAACACTTAAAAAAAAACAGAAGAGCAGCGTCAAAACGGTGTTTATTGTGGAGGGGAAAAAATGAGGAGAAAGATTGCCGTTGACATGTTCTTCATCCCGAAAAGGCCTTTGATTTTATTTTTTCTCTCACATTTAAACGCCAGAGTCGTTTAGCGAGTCAGTTCGGTCTTCCAGAGTGCTTCGAGAATGAAGCAGGTCAGCGATATGGTTCGTACTTTACGTAAAAGGTATTGAAATTGGTGAAAGTATAGTGTGCATCAATGATGGGAAGTCAATTCCAGGAGGAACAGACTGCGAGTCCTCGGCAGATCTGGGATGGCTTTGGACATTTGCAAAAGCTGAGCTCACGAGAGGAATAAGACGAAACATGTGGACTATTTGGTGAACATAAAGTCCACGTCGGTGACTCACTCCAACGGCGAACTAGACATCGGCCAATCCTGTGTAGTTTGAGAGGAGGTATGTGTACGTACCCTGGTTCGAGATAAACAACTTTATTATTCAAGATTCGTTTTTTATGATATATAAAAAAAAAGAAGCGAAGAGGAAAGATGTAGGCAACTTGCAAAGGGTGCCGCTTGATGGTGTTCAAGTGGAGAGAGAAAATCCAATTCCATTATAAGACAGACTTAAATATGCAAGCAAAAAAAAAAAAAAAGTAAAAACTTTGTGGCCTTCAGATATCTACAGCAAATTAGAACATGTGAGTTGTGAGGACAGCCAGGCCACTTAGCCGAAGACTGCAGTGTGAATACCAATGACCGGGAGGAGAACATATTAAGAACAGAGTGACCTCCTCCACGCCTGCTGCTGAAGGTTCACCCAGCCGTAACCAATGATTAGAGAAACCCAAGGTCTCTCTCTCTCTCTCTCTCTCTCTCTCTCTCTCTCTCTCTCTCTCTCTCTCTCTCTCTCTCTCTCTCTCTCTCTCTCTACTGCTACTGCTGCTGCTGCTTCTGTTGCTGCTCCTCCTCCTCCTGCGCCGGTAGTAAAACCTCCGCCAGGACCAACAGGAGCATCGTGGAGTTACCACAGACTTTTTCTCCTGTTGATGATGCGACTTGTCCACGTAAATATGGGTGGTGGTGTGAGCAAGAATGGGGACGAGCGTAGTGGAGAAAATAATAATGACACTCTTCCCCCGACGTAACTCCTGCGTGTCGTAGATGGCGACAGGAGGAGCGGCCGTGGGTGGGAGGGGAAGAAGAGAGTGGGGGTGTATTAACAGAGAATTTTTATCTCTGACGGAAGCAGTTCGGTAGCGGCGAAAGTAAGTGGCGGCATTGCTCCTCCTTTTAAGAGTGGAGCGAGTGGTGTAGCTGCTGCCACTGTGGAGATAACGATTTCTGCGCCGGGGTAATACGGTTTCCCCCCCAGAGTGAGGAAGGGGCGGCAGGCAGAGTGTGGTGTAGAAGACGTGCACCGTCGCCGTGCAGCGCATTAATATAAATGGTGAGCCAGAGAGAACGGTGACTGCACCAACTTACCCTCAGACGATACCGGTCGTGCGCGCGGACGCCCTGGCCGCTGGTGCTGACCCAGGCAGAGGTCAAGAGCAAGTACCCGCTAGAGCATTGCTGATGACTCTCCCTCAAGCATGGATGTTTGGTGGTCATGACCAGCGCTGCCCCTCCCGGTGCCTGGTGTCGCTGAATCTCGTCGAATAACTGATGTTCTCGTGTGCCGGTTTCGTCTCCCTGGGGAGGGACTAATGTAGCTTAGGGACCTGATGATGTTGTACACTTGGCATACCTGCTGTCGAAGTCCGGATAGGATGATGACAGACAGACAGCGAGTCAAAGGCTTGCGCTTTACTTTCCACGATGATCATATGCGAGTCTGAGTTGATACAGTTCGACTCGTATTTCTTCAGCGACGTCCTATTGTTGAACTTATCGTGTGTGTTATCAAGTGTCTACGCTTGAAAACACTTTAGAAAACTCTGACGCAGCCGATGAAGACTCCTAACTTTGAGGGCATAGAGATAGCCAACCGCTTTCCTCAGACACCACAGATATGTCCTCTACTCAGTGGTTGGATGGAAACTATTAATACACACGCTTGGCACTACGTTTCATAGTGCACAGACAGCCTCAAGCTCTGTGTTGTCAACGTGGATGGAGAGAGATGATCATGTTTGTAATGTTATCTTTTTTTTCCTTCACGTAGACTATATTGTAGTCGTCATATGCTTCATAGGTTATCTTGAACACTGATAGTACCCCAAAGAGCAAGAATATAAGTGTAGCAAACCGTGCTAAGTATAGCCAACCGTGCTAGGTATAGCAAACCGTGCTAAGTATAACCAACCGTATTGGGTACAGCATACCATGCTAAGTATAGCAGATCTCGTTTAATATAAAGTCTAGAATTCCACCTTTTTTTTGGAGGGGAAATGTAATATTCAAGGGATCACTTTTACCTCATATTTTCTTCAGTGATATTACACACTGCCACATCAAGAGTGAATGGATTAGGTAACGTTAAGGAGATTCCTTAATACAGTATTACAAAAGTGACTCCATATTTCTCCAAGATCATAATCGTAATGTAGAGGGAGACACGAATCTTAATTCTGAAGTTATTAATGTTATTTAGGGTAGAAATGTTCGATGGGAAAATAGGTATAGTTTAGAATGCAGTGTTTTACGAGTAGGAAGCAAGAAGTTATAGTCCCTATATATATTCAGTGTCGATGCTTAATCTAGTACCAATTTGCAGGAACTGCTGTATTGAAGGCTTTGCGTATTTAAGTTGATAATGATAATTCCATGATGAATAGGGTCTGGAACCTCTTATATACAAGTCCTGGACCGTAAGTACATAGATCAACACAGCTTTTTTTTTCATGTATCATTGGTACATCTTCTGAGGGTTTTAGAGGTTGAGGATATATGGTAAAAAAAAAAAAAAAGGTTTCCTACTACTTTTTGTGTGTAACAATATGGCAACGCGGGCGAAGGATTTTGAGAAACGCGCATCGGTCTGGCCTCACATTGGTAGCCCTGCTTTAATAGTATTTTAATATATCGATTACTAGCAACATTTCCTGTCATTTACCATACTAAAAGTTGTATTGATTTCATATTTTGATGGAGATAACTTTGAAACGAGGTTACCATAATTATAAGGAAATTTGTCCCTACATTCAATCTTATACCAACCCTTCCGAGACAACACGGGTCGTATTGATCATTTCGAAATTCATCGGACCCATCTGGGAAGATAGTTTTCTTACCGTGTGTCCATACGTCATGAGTCTCCCTGCTTTACATACGAGTGAAGAGACTTATGAGCCGCTTGTAATTATGCCAGGGACTTGTAACACAGAGTCGTTAAAGGGCGAGATTATTTATTCATCCATGTTTTTGTTAGATCTTACTGTTTGTGGATGTAACTAGATTTTGAACTAGATATAGATAGAACTTGGTGCATAACTTTAGAATGACTTCCAAAAGTTTCATAGACGACGAACTTGTGAAAGGAAAATTCTGGTGGTTGTTGAACTTCGTAGGGAATGAAATATATGCGTAAGAAGTCATGAAGCTTCGGTGTGAGTCGTACATGAGGAAAGAATTAGATCTTCTTATGAAAGAATTAGATCTTCTTATGAAAGAATTAGATCTTCTTATGAAAGAATTAGATCTTCTTATGAAAGAATTAGATCTTTTTATGAAAGAATTAGATCTTCTTATGAAAGAATTAGATCTTCTTATGAAAGAATTAGATCTTCTTATGAAAGAATTAAATCTTCTTATGAGAGAGAGAAATGGGAAGAGTCTTGAGGCCATGCAGGGATAAGCCATTCAGAGGAGAATAATCTTGTGATAATGAAGTATTGAACATTGGACAACATTGACATAATTTAAGTCATCCACAATATATATATATATATATATATATATTACTTCAGGGTGGGAGGTGGGGCAGGGCCGGTTACTTCAGGGTGGGAAGGTGAGGCAGGGCCGTTACTTCAGGGTGGGAAGGTGAGGCAGGGCCGTTACTTCAGGGTGGGAAGGTGAGGCAGGGCCGTTACTTCAGGGTGGGAAGGTGAGGCAGGGCCGTTACTTCAGGGTGGGAAGGTGAGGCAGGGCCGTTACTTCAGGGTGGGAAGGTGAGGCAGGGCCGGTTACTTCAGGGTGGGAAGGTGAGGCAGGGCCGTTACTTCAGGGTGGGAAGGTGAGGCAGGGCCGTTACTTCAGGGTGGGGAGGTGGGGCAGGGCCGGTTACTTCAGGGTGGGGAGGTGGGGCAGGGCCGGTTACTTCAGGGTGGGAAGGTGAGGCAGGGCCGTTACTTCAGGGTGGGAAGGTGAGGCAGGGCCGTTACTTCAGGGTGGGGAGGTGGGGCAGGGCCGGTTACTTCAGGGTGGGAAGGTGAGGCAGGGCCGTTACTTCAGGGTGGGAAGGTGAGGCAGGGCCGTTACTTCAGGGTGGGAAGGTGAGGCAGGGCCGTTACTTCAGGGTGGGGAGGTGGGGCAGGGCCGGTTACTTCAGGGTGGGAAGGTGAGGCAGGGCCGGTTACTTCAGGGTGGGAAGGTGAGGCAGGGCCGTTACTTCAGGGTGGGAAGGTGAGGCAGGGCCGTTACTTCAGGGTGGGAAGGTGAGGCAGGGCCGTTACTTCAGGGTGGGAAGGTGAGGCAGGGCCGTTACTTCAGGGTGGGAAGGTGAGGCAGGGCCGTTACTTCAGGGTGGGAAGGTGAGGCAGGGCCGTTACTTCAGGGTGGGAAGGTGAGGCAGGGCCGTTACTTCAGGGTGGGAAGGTGAGGCAGGGCCGTTACTTCAGGGTGGGAAGGTGAGGCAGGGCCGTTACTTCAGGGTGGGAAGGTGAGGCAGGGCCGTTACTTCAGGGTGGGAAGGTGAGGCAGGGCCGTTACTTCAGGGTGGGAAGGTGAGGCAGGGCCGTTACTTCAGGGTGGGAAGGTGAGGCAGGGCCGTTACTTCAGGGTGGGGAGGTGGGGCAGGGCCGGTTACTTCAGGGTGGGAAGGTGAGGCAGGGCCGTTACTTCAGGGTGGGAAGGTGAGGCAGGGCCGTTACTTCAGGGTGGGAAGGTGAGGCAGGGCCGTTACTTCAGGGTGGGAAGGTGAGGCAGGGCCGTTACTTCAGGGTGGGAAGGTGAGGCAGGGCCGTTACTTCAGGGTGGGGAGGTGGGGCAGGGCCGGTTACTTCAGGGTGGGAAGGTGAGGCAGGGCCGTTACTTCAGGGTGGGAAGGTGAGGCAGGGCCGTTACTTCAGGGTGGGAAGGTGAGGCAGGGCCGTTACTTCAGGGTGGGAAGGTGAGGCAGGGCCGTTACTTCAGGGTGGGAAGGTGAGGCAGGGCCGTTACTTCAGGGTGGGAAGGTGAGGCAGGGCCGTTACTTCAGGGTGGGAAGGTGAGGCAGGGCCGTTACTTCAGGGTGGGGAGGTGGGGCAGGGCCGGTTACTTCAGGGTGGGAAGGTGAGGCAGGGCCGTTACTTCAGGGTGGGAAGGTGAGGCAGGGCCGTTACTTCAGGGTGGGAAGGTGAGGCAGGGCCGTTACTTCAGGGTGGGGAGGTGGGGCAGGGCCGGTTACTTCAGGGTGGGGAGGTGAGGCAGGGCCGGTTACTTCAGGGTGGGGAGGTGGGGCAGGGCCGGTTACTTCAGGGTGGGGAGGTGGGGCAGGAGCGGTTACTTCAGGGTGGGAAGGTGAGGCAGGGCCGGTTACTTCAGGGTGGGGAGGTGGGGCAGGGTCGGTTACTTCAGGGTGGGGAGGTGGGGCAGGGCCGGTTACTTCAAGGGTGAGGAGGTGAGGGCAGGACTGCCCACTTCAGGATAGAGAAGTAAGGGAGTGTCGCCCAGTTCAAGGCGGCGGCCCCGCTTCAGTGTCGCGAAGTGGAGCAAGGTGGCCACTTCAGTGTGGCGAAGTGAAGCAAGGGTGACTTCACCAGGGTAGCGAGGTGAGGCATGCCTGTTCACCTTAGGGTGTCAAGGCGAGGCAAGATTTGGCAAAATCTGCATAATACCTCAGGTAATATTTCTGGAACCATCACCACGAACATGTAAATGATGATACGAAAAACGGTTCTTCTTACTCAGACATTTCCAAAAGAAGTTCACCTCACGATTTACTCTGATGAAAGTAAAGACAGATACAAAAAGATCTAATAATGACAATATAATATATATATATATATATATATATATATATATATATATATATATATATATATATATATATATATTTAGATGATAGCGAAACCAAAGAACCAATATTAGATATAGCCTCGACTAGATTTTAAAAGTTAAATCTCCTTTCTTCGCAACACTGAGAGTAACACACACACACACACACGGGTAATTACTGATCAGTAATTGAATACGTGTGTGTATAGTAATATACAGAGGAGGATTCGAAGCCAAGACATGGCCCCCACATACACGAGATGCTTAACAACTCCGCCACCCAGAGGTAATAATCATAAATTCCTTGGGACTTTAAGAAAGTACGTCTGGTACAGAGCACATGTTCACCCCTCCTTCACCCACCCAACCCCTTCCTTCGCAACCCCCCCCCCCCCCCCACACACACGAGTAATGACCACAAACTGTTTCGTAATAGAAGGGCTTCCTCCCTCCACCCCACCCCACCCCCCACTCTCTCTCTCTCTCTCTCTCTCTCTCTCTCTCTCTCTCTCTCTCTCTCTCTCTCTCTCTCTCTCTCTCTCTCTCTCTCTCTTCTCTCTCTCTTGGGGGAGAAAAAAAGGAAAGAGAGCCTTTAAGAAATCAGACAATAATGAATCCCTGCTTTAATGGGCGACGCGTCTCACACATGCCATATAAAACAAAGAATATTTTTGTCCTTTGGTGCATCGCTCGTGTGGGTATACGAAGACATTAATAACGTTATTCTTATCGTGGATTTTTATCGTCACTAATTCGTCAGGCTCTAACGCCTGTTTTGACTCAATGCCATTAACCAGATTGCCTTACGCAATCAACCCCCCAAGACTACAACGTAATTAGTGATATCGTTGGAAAATTACCCTTCTACTTTATCCCAAGCTGAGGTTCAGGCCATACATCAGACTCCGTGGCCAGAGCCAAAGGGGATTCACAGTTCAAGAAAACACCCTTTGGCACAGCTGGAGCATTGTATAACATCCTAGGAGGGAGAGAGAGAGAGAGAGAGAGAGAGAGAGAGAGAGAGAGAGAGAGAGAGAGAGAGAGAGAGAGAGAGAGGTACAATGCTACCCAGTTCCATTTTGTAGAAGTGTTACCACCCAACCAGAGAGTATACGAGATGAGGGACCTCTTGCGCTCTCTCTCGTACGTACGTACGTACGTATGTAAGACTTGCAATCTAAAATGAATCTGTTAACGAACGTATTTTCACAACCGTCGAGTGAAAGTTGAGTTTAAATAGTCCTAGAAGATATCAGATATACAGTGACTCGTAATGGCTACAAAAAAAGATTACACCATCGTCATGTAAATATTCTGCTAGTTCAAGTAGATATCAGAAGTATTTCCAATTTTCTGAATGGTTCAGAGATATGAGAAATATTTCTCGGCTCCTGAATGGTTCAGAGAGATATCAGAAATATTTCTCGGCTCCTGAATGGTTCAGAGAGATATCAGAAATATTTCTCGGCTCCTGAATGGTTCAGAGAGATATCAGAAATATTTCCAAGCTCCTGAATGGTTCAGAGAGATATCAGAAATATTTCCAAGCTCCTAAATGATCCAGGATGATATCAGAAACATTTCTCAGCTCTTGGCCAAAGTTCGGGAAGATGTCAAAAAACATTTCTCAAAGGCGAACGAGTTCAGGAAATTATCAAACTTTTTTTTTTCCCCAGCTCTTGATTTCTTAGGAAAATATCGTGGATATTTCTGAGATCCTGGCTAGTTCGGGAAGATGTTAGAAGCATTTGTCACCACCTCAGTGGTCCAGGATGATGTACCACCTCACTGGTCCAGCATGATGTACCACCTCAGTGGTCCAGGATGATGTACCACCTCAGTGGTCCGGGATGTTGCTTGATCAATTTTTCGTCATCAAAATTCACAGAAGTTTCGGCTCGACGTGCCAGGTAGTATTGATGGGAGAGGCAGGACATGTTGTCCAGAGGTTCGGCCAACGCGTAGTGCTCACCGCACGTCTTGTTTGCTGAAGGATAGGAAAGATAAAAGAGGAAACGCCCTTCATTCCCAGATGAGAGCGATTTTTATATTTTTTTTGCTAAATCAAACAATATTGCCGGTCGATCAGGAATCTTTGAGTATCTGAAAATGAATATTGAAATTTCCTGAACGAAATATTAGTATGGATTACAACTGCAGTGCCTTTCAGCTCATGTAGTATATATATATAGAAAGATAGATATTTAGCATACCCAGCTTCCCTCTAACATGTTTACATGTTAGAGGGAACATGTGGGAACATGTTTGGTAAACATGTTCCCACATCTTTACCAAATGGCGTCCTAGCTTCGTCTCTTCGATGTATATCAACTGACTGTTATGATTCTCTCTTGTGTCTCCCCTGATGATGTGATTATTACACGAAAGTGCACTTGGGAACTTTTCGTGTTTCATTTTCCCCCGTGGACTCATAGGAATATCTTGATCACGCGCAAAATTGTGATCCTTTCCAATATATATATATATATATATACTCATGTCCAGACTCGCTATTCTCATTTAGATAATTTTGTAATCTAACTGGTTGAAATAAGATGAAGTGGCGTCTTTTTTTTTTCCTTTTCTTCTTCTTCGTCATCTTTAAGCTTTTCCTTCAAATAAAGTTATAAACTGTTGTCACAAATTCTCACCGGCGTTACGTGGAATAGATGGAGAGACATCAGTGATCTATATTATACGAGCATTGGCTGAAATGTGGCCGAACGATGGACAAGAAAAAATGAGGAAAAATACATATATGTTCGTTGTCTCGAAGCTTAGAGAAATGCTTGCAAAAAAAAGAGAAATAATCGGTCAATTGATCATTGTGATGTTCGCTTAGTGTAGCACAAACAAACACTAACCACACCATTGTCAATGTCCTGACCCAAACACAGTGTAGCCTATATAGAAAAATTTGACCATTTCTTGTATTTCGTCAAAAAAATTAACGAAGATCAATATGATAGATATTGTCCTTGTTTATGTCTAAGAGACGCCGCTAACGGTGCTCCTGTTGTATTATCTCCGAGGCTGCGCTCCACTCAGGAGCAGGGCAATGATGGGCTCCCTTCCCGAGGGAAATAGCTTCCTCGACGAGACTGTTGCTCCCCTCCGTCCCTTAACGATGTGACACCCTCGCCGAAGACACCCGCGGTGTGAACCACCTGCGGGCGGTGTACAGGGTACAGTCCCGTCCGAGAACTACTCACTTTAAAAAGGGATCCACTTATCCCTGCTACTGGAAGTAGCGGTGCCCTTAAAGCTGCAGGAGGTCGCCTTCTGGAAAAGGTCTGGAAGAAGCCGTCCATTCGCTCTGGAAAAAAAAGGAGGGGTGGGGCGTCCAGAGGCAGTAATAACAGACAGATAGAACAGATAAACGTGATTCAAGGCCCCCCCAAAAAAAAACCTTTACAGAGAACACTATGATGAACAGATAGAACAAAGTAAACGCATGTACTCAGGACGTTGCATTACATTACGCCGGCAAGATGATGACGAATCTGGGGCCTTTAAAAAAAAAAAGAAAGAATATATACGTATATGTAAGAGAACGGGAAATATTAATGGGTTATCACACTTGGTGATAAATCGTTCGCTAACTTCTAATACAAACTCGTATTTCACCAAAATGAACATGATTTTTCATCCCACAGAACCTCGTACGTCACCATGAATAAAACCCGTTATGTATGAAATGAGGGTCGGCCAGTTTTACGAACACAAGATCTATCATGGAGAATATAATCACAAGAGAACGAGTGATTATGTTAATTGTTTAAACGACCCGCGCGGTTCACAGTACTACAAAAACGATTGGACTAATTTCTTTTTTTTTTTTTAGGATATTGAAAGAAGGGAAGTGAGGCTGTGTTATGTGGGGATAAAGGCTCTTTAGTGCTCATTTAAGGTCAAGTAAGGTGACCTGTTGTTATGCAGGTCATGGAAGGTCATCAGTCTTTCTGAACCCTATGGACGCGACGGTATGAGCCTTGGGTATAATGACCTGACCTTTGACCGGATGCTTTAGGAGGTCAAAGGTCTGGTTATCATACTCAAGGATCATACTGTCATGCTCAAAGCTTTTACCCTCTCTGGTCAAGGATGAAACCATCATGCTCAAGGGTCATACCATTGTGCTCAAGTGTCATAATATAGTTCTTAAGACTCGTACCATCGTGCTCAAGACTCGTACCATCGTGCTCAAGGCTCGTACCATCGTGTTCAAGACTCGTACCATCGTGTTCAAGACTCGTACCATCGTGCTCAAGACTCGTACCATCGTGCTCAAGGTTCGTACCATCGTGTTCAAGACTCGTACCATCGTGTTCAAGACTCGTACCATCGTGTTCAAGACTCGTACCATCGTGCTCAAGACTCGTACCATCGTGCTCAAGGCTCGTACCATCGTGTTCAAGACTCGTACCATCGTGTTCAAGACTCGTACCATCGTGCTCAAGACTCGTACCATCGTGCTCAGGACTCGTACCATCGTGCTCAGTAAGGTTAGGCAATCTCCGTAGTTAATTTCCCCGAGCAATAAATTATCCAAACTATTATAATATTTCTCTTGCATTACCTTGAACACACACACACACACACACACACACAACAAATCTTTATTCTTCGATTAAAACTTTCTAATACCTGGGAATATATATATATATATATATATATATATATATATATATATATATATATATATATATATATATATATATATATATATATATAAGAAAAAAGCCTTCCACAAAAGTTACTTCTAAAGAAAAGTTAAGAAAAAGAAAGGAGAAGAAATTGTGTAAATGTGTTTAACAGTTTACATACGTCACACATTTATAAATTGTTTTTAGCTTTACGATATTTAAGTGAAGGAGAATTATTTAAGATATTTAAATGAAGGAAAATTATTTAGGAGAAAAACCAATAATGTGTGTGTGTGTGTGTGTGTGTGTGTGTGTGTGTGTGTGTGTGTCGTTAAGGGAAAATAGGACAAACTGCTGGCGGGTTCATAATTGCGCTGTCAGACAGGAGGTCATATTTTGGTTGAGGGAAGCAGGTCTGTGTCCCTTACTGCCTCGTAAACCTCGCTACCCTTTGAAGAGTGTCCCTCCCCCGCTCCCACACCAGCCAAGACCCATATAACACACCCAACAATGGCATGTTCGATATATATATATATATATATATATATATATATATATATATATATATATATATATATATATATATATATATATTCTTTTAGTGTCACTATGTGATAATGTTTCGTCATTATAGAATTCGTAAAAGACGGGAACTAAATCAGTAATGTTAAGACTTTGGGTTTATGGTATTTGTCCACGACGCAGGTGGGTGAACTCAGGCAATAAGCTCGATAAAGGTTGAGAGAGAGAGAGAGAGAGAGAGAGAGAGAGAGAGAGAGAGAGAGAGAGAGAGAGAGAGAGAGAGAGAGAGAGATTAAAGCAGGTCGGGAACAGAAGCCACCCGAGAGGATGAGGTAACGACCAAGAATGTTGAAAGTCTCCAGTGACGTGGAAGCAGAACTAATGCACAAAATATGTGTGTGTGTGTGTGTGTGTGTGTGTGTGTGTGTGTGTGTGTGTGTGTACTTTGGGAGGAAATAGAAAGTGGGAGGGTACCAGAGGACTAAACGAGATCAGTGTTAAGTAGTCTTGGAAAAGAAAATAGGAAGAGGTATTGTGTTTGTGGAGAGTAACCTGGATGTTCTGGCTCTGAGTGACACGGAGCTAAAGGGTAAAAGGGGAAAAAGAATGACTTGGGAATGTCACAGGAGCAAAGTTGAGGGTAAGTGTGAGGGACGGCAGCTAAGGAAGGGGTGTAGCACCTCTGCTGAAGGAGGATGTGTATTTAATGAATATAATAAAGAGATCGTTCTGCGGAGCATACCAGGGAAGGCTAATGAGAGACCTGTGATTGAATGGGTAAGAACTATGAGAGACTGTAGGACAAGGAGGTTTTGGAAAAGGTGAAGAATGTGTGAATCAAATCACCATGCACACACACACACACACACACACACACACACACACACACACACACACACACACACACACACGATGGCAACTGAGAAGCAGATGGCTTGAAAAACTTAAATGAAAGTTGCGTCCAGCATTACTGGACCTGGAAAAGGCACACTATGAAGTGGTCTGGAATGCTTTACAGGAGGTACCCACATTTA
This sequence comes from Panulirus ornatus, assembly GCF_036320965.1. Taxonomy (NCBI): domain Eukaryota; kingdom Metazoa; phylum Arthropoda; class Malacostraca; order Decapoda; family Palinuridae; genus Panulirus; species Panulirus ornatus. Next base: position 5,185,789 of record NC_092227.1, read on the forward strand.
TAGGAGGAGGAAAGTTCCCGGATAAAAGAGACTCGTTCGACATTTGATTAAAATTTAAGCCTAACATTTTTCTTAGTCTTCAAGATGGCGACGGGCTCAAATTCACCTCCCAGCCTCCAGCAGACGTAGTGCATTTAAAAGTGAACCCTTCACTCATCAAAGCTTCGAGATTTGCAGAAAGAAATTATTTCTACGAGAAAAGTCGATAAATATGTTACGTAAAGTGGAAATGGGGAAAAATAAACCACTCGGCAAAAAGATTATATTTGTCACAATGTTGCCGACTTAAAAGGCAAAATAACCAATGCCTACGTTTAGTGCATGAAAGCATGATGGGGAGGTCATTGCCCCTTCCAGGACTGACCGACAAAAATGGGAGACTATCGTAAGCCTAGCATTAACTCATAACCATCTTATCTGACCCCTTATCTTATCTGAGTCTACCCAAACCAGAACACACTGTTGATTATACTAATGACAGTTTTAATGCCAGACAACACTTACTAGATTCAGTTAAATTTTCCCATTAAGAGACTTTCATAAACCCACTTCACAAGAAGTGTCTTAGACAGAAGGATCATTATATATATCTCTGATGATAACTTAAAGCATTATCATCCTGCCATTATCCATCCCTGATATCATTCTAATCCATTTTTTTCTTTTTAAAGAACTGTACGTGTGTCTGTATGTGCGTAACCTCATACTCCTTTTAGGCACGTGAAGTTTTGAAATATGCATACACATAAATGAGGCGATAGTCCTGAAGTTTGATACAGACATGTACATGATTCAGTAGAGTTATTCTGAATGATTCCTCACTGGATCTGGGTTTCTGAAACAACGCCGTTGTTGAAGGAGATCCAGTGACTGAGGAATTTCCACTCACAGTTTATCGCTGACTTGCATCACCAAGAAGTTCTTTTAGGAAATACGATTGCAAGAGTTACGTCCTGTTCGGTACTGTGGTTCGTCTTTGGTATTCCCCATAGTACATACATGTGATATATATATATATATATATATATATATATATATATATATATATATATATATATATATATATATATATATATATATTGGAAAAGATCACAATTTTGCGCGTGATCAAGATATTCCTATGAGTCCACGGGGAAAATGAAACACGAAAAGTTCCCAAGTGCACTTTCGTGTAATAATCACATCATCAGGGGAGACAAAATGGCGTCCTAGCTTCGTCTCTTCGATGTATATCAACTGACTGTTATATTTCTCTCTTGTGTCTCCCCTGATGATTTGATTATTACACGAAAGTGCACTTGGGAACTTTTCGTGTTTCATTTTCCCCGTGGACTCATAGGAATATATATATATATATATATATATATATATATATATATATATATATATATATATATATATATATATATATATATATATATATATCCTGGGCTTATCACCAGGCTGTGTTGAGCCCTTAGTCACTGGACGTACCAGAGAGAGAGAGACAGACAGACAGATGGGTTGAGGACGGCGTGTCACCTTCACCCATTGAAGCCTTACGCCTCACCTGTGTGTGTGTGTGTGTGTGTTCCGGGTACTCAGGTAATAGCCTTAGTTGGAGGGCGTCGAGTCCAGGACTCCCCCATTCTCTCTCTCTCTCTCTCTCTCTCTCTCTCTCTCTCTCTCTCTCTCTCTCTCTCTCTCTCTCTCTCTCTCTCTCTCTCTTCCCCCCCCCCTCCCGTTATTGTGGTCAGACGATCGTAAATAATGCGATATCTGCGATCGTAAACAATGTGTTATTTACAGCGTGCTGGTGGCTTCAGCCATAACACACCACAACACCCCTCACACACCCTCCCTCTCCCAGTAATGCGGACTGATAGACTGAACACATCGTAATGCATTACTGTGGATCATTCAGAAGGCTCGAAGTCTGGTCTAAGGCCGGACCTCTGGTGGACAAACTCTGCCCTACTTAACTGACGGTCGGAGACTTGACGTCATAACAGACGTAACGAAGCCGAGGTCAGGAATAACAATATTAACATTCTTTCCCCTTTCAACATCCACAGGTATTCCCCTTAACCCTCCCTCCCTTGAACGCTGGTCATCACATAATTCTTTCGTACACAATGGCTTCCCATCACTATGGTGATGGTGATTCAGTGACGTTTTTGATCATACGTAGAATTCTTTCGTATTTCGGTGACCTGGGGAATTCGTGGCTTCTTCAGTAATTCTATAAACTTCTTTTACGATCCGGTGAATATTTTTTGATAATTCGGAGACTCCTTTAATAATTGAGGAGACTAATCTGATAATTCAGAAGCTTATTTATTATTTAGGGGACTTTTTCAACAGTTTGGTGACTTCTCAAGTAATTCGGCGATTTCTTTTAACAATTCTGTGACGTCTTTGATAATTCAGTGATTTCTTTGATAATTCAGTGATTTCTTTGATAATTCGTTGACGTCTGTGATATTTTGGCGGCTTAGCTGACTTCTGTGATGGTTCGCTGACGTCCTTCCTAGTTCGTTGACTTCTTTCATGTTCCGGTGACTTCTATACGTTGGCATACGAACAATTGAGTGTCCGACTGAGGCAAATATAGCCAGACTGCGAAGCCTATTTTCCCTAATTATTCTTTGATTGATTTATAAGGTTACTGGACCGATAATCGCGGAAAACCATTTTTCTTCAATATACTGTCAAAATACAGTCAGTAAAAATGTTCCTGGCAGTTTCCTAACTAGCTAATGAGCATTGACGAATTTGTTCACAAACGATGTGGAGATCTACGCAAAATGTAATTTTGAAAAGCAGATGGACTTACGTCATTACTTTTATTTGCGTTAGCGTGATAGCGCCAGGAACAGATGAAGAGATGGCCTCATTCGCCGACTTCTGGTTGTCGTTTGTAATGTACCGAAACCACAGCCTCCCCCTATCCACAGCCAGTGCCCCGCTGGCCCTTCTTTGGTTACCCCCTGACCATTTCACAAACCCTGGTTCTGTCCATTGTCAGCACGTCGCACCCCGTACACTACATCGCTCCAGTTCGCTCTCTCCCTTGTGCGCCACACATCCTCCTGCATGTCAAGTCCTCTAACACCCTAAAGCATCTTTCACGCCATCCTATTGACCTCCTCTTTGGATTTCCCTTCTCCTTGTTCCCTCCACATCCGACAGGTGTACCCACTTAGTCATTCTCTCCTCACTCATCCTCTCTATATATCCAAACAATATCATAGCGTTCCCTCTTCATCTGTCTCATAGGTACTCTTCCTTCTACCACACGTCTCACCCTTTTATGATTTCTGATTCGACCAACCCTCATCACAGTATGTCCTTATTGCATTTCATCTCCAACACATCCACCCTTTCCCGTGTTTGTTATTCTTGTGGCAATCCATTGCGTCCATACAGAACCGTCAGGACTACGATACCATCAAACACACCCCAACTCAACCCTCACAGGCTGTGATCTTTCTTTCCACAGACTCCCCAGTGTGCTCGGGACTTTTGCTCACTCACACACCTTATAGATCATTTCAACTCCCAAAGTATCTAAAACACTCCACTTCCTCCAACTTCTCTTCATTCAAACTCACGCCTCAACTGACCCGTCTCTTCCCACTGCTGAACCTGATAACCTTGCTTTTGTTGATCTCTCTCTCAACTCTCGTTTAACACACTTTCCTAAACTCGACGACGCTAGCTTTTGTGTGTGTGTGTGTGTGTGTGTGTGTGTGTGTGTGTGGGTATAAGTTCTACGTGCTATTATAGTATCAGGACATTGTGGTTTAAATTACAGTATGGTAATCGGATAACAACCGAAGACCTAGAGGTGCCCCTGTCTTTATCTGCGCGTTTATTCGTGTTTCTGTGTGTGTGTGTGTGTGTGTGTTCGGGCAATAGGTCAGCGGGTCTAAACCACAAGAAAGAACATCGCATCTGCCAGTACCGCAGATTCGTATTTTCTTAAAGCGCATCCGCTGCTCTTGAAGGCAAACATGTTCGCAAACCCCTCTCGCCACACCACCACGGAAGCCCACCTTATACGAAATGATCGTAAGCAGGAGTAACGTATCTAACTCAGGAACGCTCAGCCCAGAGATTTATTTTTTTTTCTTATTTTCCCTTGCCGGCTTAGGTCTGACGAAGACTCTTTGTGACATCGGTAATCCTTTTGAGCTACCGTTCGCTGGATGAGCGTGGGGGTGGGGGTGGAGAGAGAGAGAGAGAGAGAGAGAGAGAGAGAGAGAGAAGCCGACGGTGTTGGCGGCGACACTGAAAAATTGACTTAGAGACATCGGCAGACTTTGTTGACGGAAGATGCCACAGGATTATGTGGAATTCTAGCGCTGAGCTCTGAAGAGAGAGATAGGGAGAGAGAGAGAGAGAGAGAGAGAGAGAGAGAAGGGGGGGGACAGAGCACGGTGGAACGAGGATGTATGGAGGGTGTTTGGTGAGCGGCAAGGATAAGAAAACGAATGGTGTGGAGGTTACGGTGAGAGTTGTGGAGGTGGGTTCAGGAAGAGTGTGGAGCGAGGGGTGGAGGTAGGTTATGGTGAGGGAGGAGGTCAGGCAGGTAAGGAAGGGGTTGGACCGAGGGTGGATGGAGGTTATGGTGAGGGAGGAGGCTGGAGCGAAGGAAAGGGTTCGATACAACCCCAGAGAAAGGAAACATTAACCCCAGAGTCTTCTTACCCCTTCATTCCTCTGCTGAGTTTTCTGTCTCACAAATTTCATCTCCAGTTCCTCCGAGGTCCAGCCAAGCCCTCTCCCCCTTCTATCCCCCTCTTCCTCCTCTTCCCCCTCTGCCTCCTCTTCCCCTCTCTCCCCCCTCTCCCCCTGTCCCCCCTCCCCCCAACGCCTTTTGTCTGTGGGAAAACCTCTTTTGTTTCTCTCCTCTCCCGTCGCCCGAAAGAGAACTCGCAAAACTCGGCGATAAAACGAAAAGTTAAACGCAATTAGACGGGTCATTTTTTAAGCCCGGGAGCGGCAGGACAATTGTTCTCCGGCGATGAAAACTTCCCTTGGTGGAGGAAAATCATTTTATTCTTTAAGCTACGAAATTCTGGATGTTACACACACCATTTTTTTCTTTTAGCTTTGCACCCCGTTCCTTGTCTATATATATATATATATATATATATATATATATATATATATGTATATATATTGTCAGTGGATTGAATCAAGGCATGTGAAGCGTCTGGGGTTAGCTATGGAAAGCTGTGTAGGTATGTATATTTGCGTGTGTGGACGTATGTATATACATGTGTATTGGGGGGGTTGGGCCATTTCTTTCGTCTGTTTCCTTGCGCTACCTCGCAAACGCGGGAGACAGCGACAAAGTATAATAAAAAAAAAAAATATATATATATATATATATATATATATATATATATATATATATATATATATACAGGCAGTGGAGAGAAACATGGAGGGAAAAAAAAAAGTGAGAAGATTGTTGCTGGCCGTTAGACGCTTCTGTTGTCATCAATGTCCATTGATGACAACAGCCTGTTATCTTCGTGGAAATAAAGGATAGATACGTCGGTGACACTAGCATTAGCCCGACCAGAAATTGCTATCATTCGCGAGTGGCAGTGCTGGACGTGGGGGAACGTGGGAATAACAGACCCAAGTTGGGGCCCCATGTCTAGCTTGTCTGTCTGACCAAGACAGTCATGTTTTGAATCCCACTTGTGTAGTCCTTTGGTGACCTCAGAGCCAACGTGGTTCTGGCCACCATCGTCCGTCTATTCCAGTTGCACACACACACACACACACACACACACACACACACACACACACACACACACACACACACACACACACAAACACACACACACACACTTCCAATCATTCTGGTCTGGAGAAATGATTGAAAGCTTTAAAGGAGAGGATTGGAAGATGAGCGCCAATCATCTCACGGCTAAAGAGGAGGACCTGGGAGCTCGTTACCAGCTATTGTGAAGGAGAGATTGTGATGGAAATTGGTGGCAGTTGATGTGATTAGAAGATGAAGATTGAAATCGCATTGCTAATCATTTCACATTGAACGGAGAAGATTGGAGGCTAAAGGCCTGTCAGTATACGTATATTGGAAAGATTAGCAGATCATATATTCATCAACGTGCACCAAGAGTAAGATTGGCAGATGGTAATGATGTAACACATTGATTATACAATGAAGTTCCTCTTCATTGTACAGTGAATGTCATATATCGTTACCAATCATGCATAATGAGCTAAAAAACAAAACAAGATGCCATTTGTTAGTTACAATTAATCACTAATCGTGTTGAGGTAAACGCTGATCATGTTCAAGTAACCACTAATCTTAATGAAGTAATCACTTATGGAGTAATCATAAGTAATCACTAATTACGTTGGAGTAATCACTAATCATCTTGAAGTAATTAATAATCATGTTGGGGAATGTTTTCCCCCCATGGCTGAACAGCTCAACCTGAGGTCGTGTGATGGGGAGGACATGGAGAAGTAGCCATACCACTTGTATGTTGGGTCTTGCCCGCCAAAAAAATCACCACTCACGAATATCCTAAGATGGGCAGAAGCTTCACAGGAAGCCATATATTAGTCATGTCTTAAGTTAACTCAGGGTTGTGTGTGCTTCTTCAGCCGTGTGTGTGTGTGTCGTGTGTGTGTGTGTGTCGTGTGTGTTTGTGTGTGTGTGTGTGTGTGTGTGTGTGTGTTGACATAAGGGTAAATACATGGAACACATATACATGTGTATATACAAGTTTAAGGACGTGGTACCTCGGGTGTAGAACCCTCTCCCCGTTAGGCAGATAAATAGATAGATAGATAGATAGATAGAGAGAGAGAGAGAGAGAGAGAGAGAGAGAGAGAGAGAGAGAGAGAGAGAGAGAGAGCGCCCTCCGTCGCTCAGGGCCAGCCAGGTAAGCTCGCGGTGCCTCAGGTGGTGAGCCATGATCACCTAAGCCCATGAATTACAATTACCCTCTGGCCTCAAGACGTATGGAGTCCAGGGGGTTAGGATGGCCTCCAGGGAGGGCAGGAGGAGGAGGAGGACGACGACGAAGGAGAGAGAGAAAGGAGGAGGAAGGAGGAGGAGGAGAAGGACGTGGAGATTAGGAAGGGAGAAAATACGAAGAGGAGAGAAAAGAAAAAGGAGAGAGAAGCAAGGAGAATCACGAATGAGAAGGAGAAAGTAGAGGAAGGTGGGAAGGGAGAGAAGAGGAAAGACGAAGAGAAGAAGTGGGAGGTGGGACGACTGATATTTGGGACAGAATCGAAGGGAGAATGACTGAAGAGCAAAGGAGATGGAAGACTAAGGACGATTGAAAGAGAATGGGTAAGACATATAGGAAAAACAGTAATAAGCGACTAAGGGAAATGGTTTAGAAGGGAACGAAGAGAGAGTGAAAATAGCAGATAGGGAGTGGGGGTGGGTGGAGAGGGTTCTGGGGAAATAATAGGGAGGCACGTAGGTAAATGGCTGATGTTAATGGTAAGGAATGATGGGAGGCATGGGCAAGTGGCATGTTGGCTTGTAGGATGGGTCAGGGAAAAGTGTAATGGTCAGGGAGATACAGAATGGAATGGGAGGTGGGAAAAGAAGCCGTAAAGAAGATCGCCTTTTCACGAACCAAGGAAAAGGGACGTCACAAACCATAGAAAAGAGAATTCACGACCCATGGAAAAGTCACGTCACAAACCACGCCAAACCCTACGTCACAAATCGAGGAAACCCCACGTCACCAACCGATGGATAAGGAGGGTTCAAGTACGAGCGAGACGACACCGCTTCGAGCAGACCCAGCGCACTGACGCCGCTCCTCCCTCGCTGACATTAGCCAATAACATTATCTGTTTATAGGCAGGAAAAGCGTAAAGTTGATACAATCAAGGGTCACTTCCTCCTGACTTCTTCTTTTTTCCTCGTTAAACGTTTCATTTTAACGTCGTCCGTCGTTACTCGGAGCGAAGGGAAGAGAGGGGAGGGGAGGGAAAGGTGGGAGCTGAACTCCAGTGGGTCTAAGACGTGTCGAAAATTGGAAAGAACAGAAGTCATGTGATGAAGGGGGAAATCAGTCGAGTCGCTGTGTCTCTCCGTCTTGATGAAGCTGTCAGACGAATACCTGATTCTCTCTCTCTCTCTCTCTCTCTCTCTCTCTCTCTCTCTCTCTCTCTCTCTCTCTCTCTCTCTCTCTCTCTCTCTCTCGGGGTGTTGCGGAGTAAGATGGGTCTCCACCCCGCCCTCACCCTCTGCGCGGTTTACCTTTGGGTGTCTGATTGCTGTATACCTTCACTCTCTGCGAGGCCCGTGTAAACTGACCTCCTCCCTCAGGGGTGTACAGACGATGGAGCCAGACAGACTGGGCAAGGGGAACCCGGAAGCTCGTCCTAACACCGCCTACGGCCTAGCCGTGCATCACGTGACTTCTGTGTTACCACTTGTGTTACAGGTACCTTTTTCATGTTACAGGTACCTCACCTATGTTACAAGTGCAGCACCATTGTTACGGTACTTGTGATATGTAACAAGTACATCACCTGTGTAACGAGTGCTTCATCTGTGGTCCAGGGTTGTTACAGGTAACTCTCACGTGTTACAGGTACCTCACCTTGTTACAGGTTCCTCTCACGTGTTACAGGTAACTCATGTATTACAGGTACCTCTCACATGTTACAGGTCCCTCACCTGTGTTACAGGTAACTCTCACGTGTTACAGGTAACTCACGTATTACAGGTACCTCTCACATGTTACAGGTCCCTCACCTGTGTTACAGGTAACTCTCACGTGTTACAGGTACCTCACTTTGTTACAAGTAACTCAAGGTCATCAGTAAATGTGACATGTTGATTTTAAGAGATCTGTCATCACAGAAGTCTCTTCAAGTTTGTTCGCTGTTTCCCCACGCTGACTGGTAGCGTCTTGAAAAGGCAATTAGGCCTTAGGGTAAAATCCTCACCTGTCTCCTTCCTCTGTTCCCTCTTATTTTGAAGAGTAGGAGGGGAGGGTTTCCAGCCTCTCGCTCCCGTCCCCACTTTATCGCCTTCTACGACACGCAGGAGATACGTGGGCAGTTTTCTTTCTCCCACATCCTCAGGGATACATATGTATATGATTTCCTTCTTCATGATGTATATCAATGCATCCTGGCCTCTCAGTGATGCTTCATAACTCACATAGATAAACATATTAATTCTTCCAGGGCGACACGAGGGGGAAAAATGTCCATAAAGTAAAAAAAGAAAATGAATCAGGAACAGTACAGAAGATGGGGTGAGGGGTACAGCACAGAAGATGGGGTGAAGGGTGCAGCGCAGAAGATGGGGGGGTTCGGTTGGGTGGTGGATGGATGCCCGTGTTACTCCTCCCATCTATATTGGATCGGCCGTAAGGATGAAAAATAGAGAGAGAGCAGAATAAACAACTCTATTGGGGGAATAAGTTTATGGTGATTGCAGCGGGCCGCTACATTATCGACTGGTGCCAACAAGGAGATATATCGTCCACGTAAATAAGGATGCAGGGAAGTCAAGAGAGAGAGAGAGAGAGAGAGAGAGAGAGAGAGAGAGAGAGAAAGAAAGAGAGAGAGAGAGAGAGAGAGCCTTTCTTCGAAGATCGAGACGAAGATAACTACGGCCGTAATGTAGGTGACGCGACTGTGGTCGGCCAGGAGGCTGAGGAGGGAGGCCTTAAGGCCAAGGGATATATACACACCGATGATGGAGGAAGCCTCTACGGTGAGGAGGAGGAGGGACGACGACGAAAAGGCCCTTCCACACAGTAGCATGGCGAGGAGGAGGAAGAGGAGGAGGAGGAGGGAGAGTGGGAAACAGAACATTATTATGGAGACCGTGAGCAGCGGGCGGTGAGTGAGTGAGCGGGAGACGAGAGAAAACGCGGGTGGCAGAGATGGGAAGAGAACCTATACATTGTGGATTATAGGATAAGAAAAAAAAATGATCCATAAACGAACGAAAAAGAGATGAAAAAGCATCGAGAATTCAAACTATGATGACAAATAGAGAAGAACCATGGTACATATGAGTGAAGTGATATGTACTTCACGTGAATACGTCTTGAGTTAATTGAGGAACAAGGACATAATCATGCTAACTCTTAAATGTGTATAGAAAATGGATGGAATTCCTTTGCTAGGAAAAGGTCCTCAGTGAGTGACTACTCCATCCTGTCTATTGACGATGACACACCCTCGCCGAAGGTGATTTGTTGTTATCCTGTAACCACTTGCTGGTGGAGTCCGGTAACACACACACACACACACACACACACACACACACACACACACACACACACACTTATATCTATATCTACTTATCTGTCTGTCTATCTCTCTCTATCAATCTGTATATATATATATATATATATATATATATATATATATATATATATATATATATATATATATATATATATATATATATTCTTTCTTTCTTTCAAACTATTCGCCATTTCCCGCGTCAGCAAGGTAGCGCTAAGAACAGAGGACTGGGCCTCGGAGGGAACATCCTCACCCGGCCTCGTTCTCTGTTCCCTCTTTTGGAAAATTAAAAAAAAAAAAAGAGAGAGGGGAGGATTTCCAGCCGCCCGCTCCCTCCCCTTTTAGACGCCTTCTACGACACGCAGGGAATACATGGAAGTATTCTTTCTCCCCTATCCCCAGGGATAATATATATATATATATATATATATATATATATATATATATATATATATATATATATATATATATATATATATATATATACAATGACCCATAGTGAGTAGATTTCCATCTGCTTTGTTTATCCAATTACTTAAACCCAGAGTCACCTGGGACGTAACACACTGTCTCAGATGAAGTGATCTTGAAACCACTCAGACATCAACGCACAAGTTACGCCACCCGTCTGTGCTAACTGTTTGGGGGGGGGGGGGGTGAAGATATTCGTTAATGTAATTTCTATTTTGGTGTTATCGGAAGATTACGCCAAGTCATCGGTAATTCCATTTACAGAGGTGGTTAGACCAACTCCCGTAACCACAGTCGAACGTCACTTTATAAGTAACTTTAAAAAGTTTGTGGTAATCAGGAACAGTCGAAGTCTTTGTACTTTGTTTCCCCAACACTTAATAAGTCCAATCTAAATCCTGGGTTTCTGGGAATTTCCTTCTGTCTTTTACTTTCAAATACCGAGAATTTCATTCTCTTCGTTCCAGTCACTTCCCGTGACCTAACAGAAGGCAGTCTCCTTATCTCTAGTGAGTTTATCTTAATGTAGAGTCAGATAATGAAGTTGAGACACGATAGAAAATGGCATTTGACACCTAAGGAAAGTAACATTAGAAAGATTGTTCTCGTTGAAATAGAAGGTCATAGATAGATAAATAGATGGATAGATACATAGATAATTAGATAGAAATGTTGATAAATTGATATATATATATATATATATATATATATATATAGATAGATAGATAGATAGATAGATAGATAGATATAGATAGATAGATACATAGATAGATAGATAGATATAGGCGATAGTTTGCAACTCGAAAAGCCTTCAGACGTGTCCAAAAAAAAAAAAAGAACATCAGCTGGACTCTGTGTCTGTGTGCACTACTGTGAAATAACAAAACCATTTCCGTGGAGCGAAGAAAAAGGGGGGAAAAAAAGACGAGAGATGATGATTTCACCAGCTGGTTTCCTCGCAGCTATTGTGTAGCGCACCTGGCTATTGTCGCAGGTTAATGAGGCACATCCTATGTACCTTAACACCGTCTCCTTCCATTCATCTCACTGTGGTGATAGATATAATAGACTCCACCCTCTCCACGTCCCAGTATAGTGGAAGGGTATTATAGTAAGCATAATGGACGCGAGATGGTAATATATTAAAAAAAACATTGTTTTTGTTACTTTTTCAGCTTAACTGCGATATGTTTAGGATTTTAAGTGATGGGGAAATGTCATATATAACCTCATTATTTGCGGTATCCTAGGAGATAGTAATTAGGACAATGCGAAATATTCGACTAATCGTTTTTCTTTCTCTCTTAACCTCGTCAGTATTAAAATCGTCACCATCCATGTCGTTTTCGCAAACTGCTGACACCCCTCGGTACTCTTCTTATACCTAGGATCTATTATGTCTCTACCAGCTTCATTATTATCATCATCATCAATACTAACTCCTACGTATTCAACACCCGTTCTTAGCCTCCACACGGCTCTTGCTTCCGTCTGTGTTTCTGTTCTCAAGATCATTCCTAAAGGGAAAATGCCTCGTGGAAAATAAGATATGCGAGCCAGAGGAACGTATCTTTTTTTTTTTTTCCACTGCTTATTCCCGCACTGCGAGTGTCTGGTAGATGGGAATGAGAGGGGCTCAAGTATGTAGGACGTACTCAGAGGTGCTCCTCAGTGTTCCACTATTCACGGTCCAGTTTGTGCAACACCTTCACTTAATAGCCAGTCTCAAGTACGTCATATTTGACTGTGTGTCTCTCCGTTCGTCCGTCTGTCTCTTTACTTATCTATACACACAGTGTTGGCGCCAGGTGCTGAGGAGTAATGGCCTCGTTCACATACGCCCGACACGCCCAAAGCCCCGTTCCTGTCCTTTCCAGTGCACCTCGACAGACTGGAATATGATCAGTGCTTCTATGCTGTTGGAAAGACAGTTATTAGATTGATGGCTTCGACAGCCTACACGAGAATGGTAACCAATGGTGCTCAAACCCACAACAGCGATGCAGTACAAGAGGAGAATGTACCCGGTGTGTAGACTCTTGCTCAAGCTGCCCAAAGATTTTTATCAAGCGGATTCTTGAGGAGAATTTGTGAGGAACACGTTAAGTCTTCAAAAAAGGATTTTCTCTCTTTTAAAAATCACCTTAACGTCGTTTATGTCTTGGAACTTCTGGGGGGAATTCACAAATTTTCTCACTATTTTCAAGGAAAAGGGAAAAGACACTTGAAACCCAGCTATATGGTTCCTATAAGATTGTAAAAGTATAAGACTGTAACACTGCAAGAATGGAATACTGTAAAACTAGAAGACTCCAAGACTGTAAAATTGTAAGCATGTAAGACAGGAAAACTGTTAGGCTGTAGAACTATTAAGACTGCAAGACTTTCAAACTGGAGGAATATAGAACTGTATGACTGTGAAAGTGTGAGACTGTGAAAATAATATAACGCACCATGGAAGCTCAGTCAAGCCAAAGCAATCACACGACACTTAAGCACATAAGCAAACCGCTCGGTATGGATGCCTCAAATATCATGGGTTCGATTCCCCAGCAGTAACAGAAGGCGACAGTCATCCAGACCGTCTTCTATCATGAAGATATTACTTCTGTTATGAAGATAATTCCCAGATGACTTCCATGTATTCATGGATCGTTCGTGTATCCACAGCGCGAACGGAAGTATAATTTGGCGGTAGAACTACACACATAACACCGAATTTGGAAGGGAGCATCATCGCTCGTCGTGAGCATACAGGCTCGTAAATATAAATCCTCTTCCTGAGCGCATAAGATTCAATTCTATAGGGGAAAGATAATGATGATGATGACATGCGTGATCAGGCGATCAAACTCCAAGTACCGAAATGATTTGCCGAGAGACACTGACACACTAACTTGAAAGATGGCGACTCGGGGACCAAGAGAACAGAGACGCTTATGTGGACGTCTAGCGAAAGCCCTCCGCACCCTCTCCTCAACGCAATATCTGGTGCATGAAGAGGCATTGCGCGGTTTAACGCAGTATTTACGCTGTGCTTTTCTCGTTGCCTCAAGGGGTCACCCTTCCCTCCACGGCGACCACAGACGCAGGTTTCACAGTGTGTGTGTGTGTGTGTGTGTGTGTGTGTGTGTGTGTGTGTGTACACATAAGAGTAAAGACATGGTATATGTACCTGATTAAGGAACGCGGCAACACAAGTAAAAACTCTCTGCCCATATCACACACACACACACACACACACACACACACACACACACACACACAGATGAACATACGTACACAGATAGACATACACACACACTTTTACACATGAATATAGATTAACGTACACATACAAGACACTTATACGTACACAGACAGTGACAAGGGAAGCAGCCTTACAGTAAGAATCAAGAATATATTGTATATCATCTCACATTCGTCATGCCTTCCGATAGATATTTAGTGAATATTTGATATATATATATATATATATATATATATATATATATATATATATATATATATATATATATATATATATATATATATATATATAATCAAGACTGTCGACAGATAAAGTAATAACACGAAGCAATATGAGTATTTACATTACGTTACATCTCTGTGCATTACACATGACAGCCAGAGAACGCGAATGAGGCCTTTCATCGTCTGTAAATGGCGCTACCTCGCTAACTCGGGCACCGGCGAACAAGTATGAAAGAGAAGATATTATCATCATATAAATGATTCCACTGAGGATTAATTCACAGCTGTACGAAACTGCATTCATTTTTTTTTTTTGCACTAGAACACAAGTACCTGGTGGCGTGGCAAGAAAATTATATATGAGTAAAGACCACGTTTATCTGAGGTGTATATAAGACCCCCCGCCAAGCCTTGATGGTCCCTAAGGCGCTCTGCACCAGCGACACAAATATCCAGTGGGATGAAAAATGTGCGACCATAAACACATCACTGGCGTGGTGTCATCGAGTCATACCTCCCTCACTTCCTGCATTATATATTTCTCTTTATGAACCAAGAGTCGTGTGTATATATATATATATATATATATATATATATATATATATATATATATATATATATATATATATATATATATATTCCTATGAGTCCACGGGGAAAATGAAACACGAAAAGTTCCCAAGTGCACTTTCGTGTAATAATCACATCATCAGGGGAGACACAAGAGAGAAAGATAAGTCAGTTGATATACATCGTCTCTTCAATGTATATCGACTGACTTATATTTGGTGTTACCGGACTCCGCCTGGACGGGGTAACACCTCGTGTGAACCCTTGCGAGGCTTGTGGTACAGTCTCGTCAAGGAACTTGTCACTGCAGAGAAACCCATCAGTCATTTCCCCTGCTGCTGGACGCGCCTCAACCTTGGAGTTGCGGGGGCATCTAGAGGGAGAGGACCTGGCTAACACGAGGACTGTTCCTCTGAAAGAGATCGTAGGATAATAATATAAATATTCAAATACCCTTCCTATTATTCCCCGTATTCCGTCATTGCTCCTCTACACTCTCCTCTCTCCATGAGTAAGATATTCCTTAGCCGTCCATCACCCGTATTGGTTTAGGACACCAACCGACCGGTTGTTTAAGTAGCCAGAACTCATAAATGGTCAGCCGAGACCTTAGCATCGTCCCCATAATTGGCTGACGAGTGTGAGGTGGTCGGTCGTGTGTCTCCTGGGTTGTGTCCCGCTGCTCTGCTTGGTGATTTTCACCTGTAGGAGGGTGAGGAAGCACCCCCCTCCCCTCAGGATGATCCGGGGAGGGAGGGCAGCTGAACCCCACCAGAGCTGTGCACACACACACACACACACACACACACACACACACAAGGGGGGAGGACCTAACTCACGCTGAAAGAACAGAGGGTGAATGTGGCCATCATTAGGGTCTCTTGTTCTCTGTCTTTGTGCGTGTGATTCACGTCTCGTCGACGACCTCAGGTGGCTGTCAGTTATGCTGCGTACCTGTGTGACTGCGCACCCACCACCTCGTCAGTAGCATGTACAGGTTATCAGGTGGTGGCATGTACCAGCATTAGTGGCCCATGGGTCGACGACGCTGGTTTGGAATTCTAGGCGACACGATTTCTTTTAAAAGAGTTACTTCATCTGCTGTGGCCAGGGTTCGGTAACCTAAGCGGATATATATACATAACTTAGATGAAGTGTGGTCATGTTGGGTCGCCATTGTCCGTGTGATTTGAGAGTGGAAACCAAAAAAAAAAAAAAGACTTTGATATGTATGTGATATACGTGACGTAAGACTTTAAACAATAACACAAAAGACCTCCAGAGTCTAGAGGGTCTTTTGTGCCATTGTCTAGAATGTTTACAGCGAGATGAGACGTGGGTATTCATCCCTCACACGCTGGCCTCATTTGGTGAAAATTTCGATAACGTTAAGCTCAGGAAATTTTTGGTTACAGTGACTTTTATGGTCTCCGCTTCCTAGTAGCCAAAGAGGGGCGACAGTGATCATCACTGCCATTGTGTGGCACTGTCGCACAACCCAGTGATTTTCACCGTCGACGTTTGTATCGGAACACCTATTGAGGGGGATGGCTCGTCCCAGCGATGGATGGGAACTATGACCAGTGTGTGTAACGAGTGGCGACACCTTGCTTCTGTATTTACTGGCCACCACCACTCCCTCCTTCCTTCTCCCTCCACCTGGCCTCTCCTTCACCCAAGTCACAAAGAAAAGAATATCTTGGCCGTTGAAGTCGTCTACTTGTACCCATAAGATAGACCAAAGTACACGCACTCGTAAGATACACACACACACACACACACACACACACACACACACACACACACACACGTGTGTGTGTGTGTGTGTGTGTGTGTGTGACATCCGAAAGTATATCATTGGCGCGAACCAAGCTGGGGCGGGCGGGAGGCCGCCTACCTACCTCCCTCCCCCACAATAAACTAAAAACACCAGAGGACTTCACTCGTAAGTTATGCAGGTGATCCGACCTAACGAGTTCGTCAACATGCAGATGGTTCCCTTCCTCGCTGGTGAAGCTAATGCGAGAAGCCCATAATAACCCCCCCCCCCCCCCCCCCCAGGTGGAAGCGGGAGCCTCTCCGGCCACCGATACCGGCGATGATATAAGTTTATTGCCCACATTACTATAAGTTCGTGTAGACCAGAGACGTTTATAGGTCGGATGCAGTCCGGATAAGTAGGTGGGAGGGATGGAGGGAGGGAGAGCCTCACGGCGCCCACCAGTGGCCACCAAGAACGCCCGGTTCCTTTAATCTGCTCAGTTTTATGAGAGCAAATACATGAAGGATGGTTAGAGGCGACTAAAAGGACGACGTTTATATCCTTTTTTTTTTTTGGTTGACGGCTCCAGTCAAGGACAGAAGCCCACATCAAGGCCGAGCCTTAATTGAAATGTACAGAGAGAATTATGAAACGGAAAAAGAAAAGGGAAAGTATCTACGAATTTTTGAGAAAGGTCATAGTAATTGGGAAAGACATGAGAAGGTAGAGTGTTCCAAAGCTTCGACGTGTAAGGAAAGATACAGTTGTCAAAACGGCCCACCCTTGACTTGCCAACGGCCACACAGTAATCATGTGACGCAGCAGCTTGCCGAGTAGTGCGTGGTCTAGCTAGTAGTGGGAACACACAAGCAGCCAGATCTCCTTAGCAAAAACCAGAGTAATACTAATGCAAGAGGGGAAAGTGAACCAACATTGCGGCGTAGGGCAAGGAGGTCAAGTTTGGAAGTTAGCCTGGGAGACTTTATATGGCAGATTCCTTTCGACCCAACTCTGTCAAGTAAGGATGCAGAGCTAGAACCACCCAAATGTGAGGGCAATACTCAATACAAGGACGAATCAATCCCTTGTAATGTAGGGTTTCCAAGAAAGCGTGGATGTTACAGTAATACCAAGTATGTCAAGAAGTGGAATTATAGTACCGTCAGTGGAGAGACGAGAGTTGGGAGGAGTTTTCGATACAGAAATAGATAGAGACTGGGTCTTGGAGGCATTAAACTTCACAAGGATTTGTCTACCCCACGTATAGATTTATTCAAAATAAATGCTTCCGATTCGTTCCCTTTACCTTGTGGTATGACGTTCCATTGTTACCGGACTCTCCCTGAGAGGAGCCACCTTTGGCAAGGCTGTATCACTGGGAGTACAGCCTCGTTAAGGAACTTCTCACTCTAAAGGAGTCTAGATTTCCCTGCTACGAGAAGTAGCGCAGCCTTGGGCTGCAGAAGCCTTCAGAAAGAGTGACTTAAGACCAGGACTCTTACATCAGAAACTGGACCTGAGGTGATTATATATAAACCAAATGAATAATGTAATTGTTTTCAGATGTTTTGATTTGTGCTCCTTGCGTCAGTTTATAGATGCTAATCCTTAGTTCTATGTCTCTTATGTCTTGTACTAACACATACAGCCTCGAGAGAGGGGCCCAAGAAATCAGTGACCGTTTGCTTCCCTTGATAGTAAGCTCTGTTCTCCAGAGAACAAATGCCCTTGTGTGAAATAGTTGCTTTCAGTAAAGCATTCTGCTCGTGCCAGTTTTCCCTCCTCCACTTTCACCAGTGCTCATCACCTTAACAGTAATGGCTGGTCATATGTAAAGTGCCCAACTTACTCCTCCAAACATTGCATGACACATGGAAAGACGCAGGCATCATATGCCATGCAGCTGTGAGGATTTAGCGCTACAGTCCTCCGGAAACGCAGCGTGTGTCGTGCTTGCAACTGATGGTCGCATAGTGCGCTATGTTACGTCTGACCTAAGCTCTACGTCACGCTAAATGTTCCAGGTGTTTCTGCTCCACGGTTTCCCGTACATCAGAAGGGACCGTGGGAAAGAAATCCCTCCGTATGGCGAGTGGAACGTATCAACAGAGCATTAGATTTCTTTAAATAACTTCGTAGGGGGGCCTGTGTAGCTTCGGGGCTACACTCCACACAGAAGCAGGGAAGTGTACGATTCCTTTGTCTCAGGAAATGCCTCGGCGAGACTATACTCCTCTTCGTTCCTTGACAGTGGCACAAACATCGTGGGCGGAATCCATGATAGTATTGCAGTGTATACAACACTGTACATTGTCCCTGATTTGATAAGCACTAGGAACAGCTTGGTAAGTCACGTGGAAAGTTGTCATCGCTTTAGGCAACAAGAACGGTAATGTAATCAAGAGATCTTAAGAAGAGCGATAATTACCAAAAGGGTAGTGGCTGAGTGGCTTTCTTTAAGGGTGGCTGGTAAGAAATTAGAGTTAATCTAGGGAGGGGATCCACCGTGACCTTCATACGTCAGATTATTAGCTCGACAACGAAGGTAAATGTGGCAGGTGTCCATCGGGGTTCGCTACCGCCTCCTTCTTCAGGTTATGGATGATCTTAAACCATCTGTCTTACTCACGGTGTAGCCATATCTTAACATGTTCTTTCTTCTTTCTTCCCTTCCCTTCGCAGATCGAACGATTTTCTTAAACACACACTCACAAGCCTTTTTCTTATCCTTTTTTTTAACCCCTGTTCTTTTTTAATCCAGACTATGCCATGTGCGTTATCAATCTCTATTCTTTTTCTATTTTCACACATCTGTATCTCGGAAAACCGAAGGTTTCATACCCATGCTTTAAAGGAACAGAGAAGCACTGGATGAAGCAGGCGTCTTGCAAAGCACATCTCTCCACTGTTTTAAGATTCTTCTCCGTCACCAGGATTCTGAAAGCACCTCGAATTCTCCCCTCTTTTGCATGACACTCACTCTGTGGTCTCCTTCTCCCTCATCCTTGCTGATCATCGCTTCCAAAAAAACCCTCCTTGGCTTTCGTACCTCATCTCTGCTAGAAATGATATCATACTACAGAGCTGATAAGGAATTACGATAGCCTATCTCGTTTTGAAAATTCCCTTTCAACTGCTCTCTCGTACACACACACACACACACACACACACACACACATACACACACACACACACACACACACACACACACACACACACACACAAACCATCATCATCCAAGCGATATAACATCTGTCAACCCTCACCTCTGACTCAGAAAACAGAGCAGGGGTATTTGCATACGGCGATTGTGGGAGCTGTCGTTGGGATCCCACTGTATCTCAGCTGTTGTTCCGAGAGGATCACCCGCCACCCTCACCTCTCGTCTTTCGCACTGCCCCAACCACGAAGACGACGCTGGACAATCAAGGACACACCACACACACAGCCATGGGACATCACCCAGACTAGTTTACTTTTACATAGAATGGGTTTTCTTTACCAAGTTTACTTTTACAAAAGATTTTCTTCCTTCGTCAAAAGTCTTCTTACTATCCAAATGGTTTTCATGCAGTTAAAAGAGACGACTTTCCAAAGTTCTAGCCCATCAGTTTAATCAATATACCTCTACTAAATGCGTAGATACCGCATATATATATATATATATATATATATATATATATATATATATATATATATATATATATGTATATATATATATATATATATATATATATATATATATATATATATATATAGAGAGAGAGAGAGAGAGAGAGAGAGAGAGAGAGAGAGAGAGAGCTTTCTCCACTGCCTACCTAAGGATAAGAGTCAAATTAACAGACATTATTTTTTATCTATATTCCATCTGTTTCTTTATCTAAAACTACGAAAAACGCTGTAATACAACAAACCAATAATGAAATACCGTACTTCACTGTAACTCTTGAAGAAACAAGGAATCGTTTCATTACCATGATACCTAGCAATGTTTTTTCACCTCAAAAAATTGTCATAAACCCCATTTTCATGCTGCTGTGCACTCACTACCTACACCCACTCAACTGTTTCTTCTCATCCATTCTAAACCATCGCTATCCCTCTTTAACCTCCTTACTCTAAGAACCATCACTGCTATCCTCATCTCTGCTCTCTCTCTCTCTCTCTCTCTCTCTCTCTCTCTCTCTCTCTCTCTCTCTCTCTCTCTCTCTCTTTTTTGCAGAGCCTTCATCCCTCCCCTCCGCCTGCAGCCCTACTAAAGTAACACCCATATTTGTCGTGTCATCACACACATTAGTCTTTGAAAACATTCTCTTTTTTACGTGTGACAGCCTTCATAACTCGCCATAAACAAACTTCAAGCTTTTGTCTGGTACATTCTTCCTCTTCACACAGACATCTGCGGCCATCTACCTCCTCCCAAAGAAACTCTCTGGTCTTCTGTGCATTTTCCTCCCCTTCAAAAGATTCTTATTCGTATGACTTTTCATTGTACCAACATTCTCCTTTTATCTTATATAGGAGTTTATCGTTTATTTTCATTCCCTGAAGGTTCCTGTTCTTGCAAATTCTTGTTATTCTTTCCTCATGATTCACTTTCCTTCCTTCTTCTCATGACCAAGTCCTCCCTCACAGCGGCGCCACACACCACTGTGGTAGCCTATAGTACTGAGTCCCTCTGATGCCTCCACAACGACTCGACTTCAATTTGCACAGTGTCATCAATAAGCTTCAGCACCTTATCGGATGTTTTGCACGATACTCCTACATTCTTAAGCTCCTCCCCATTCATCCTCCTTGCTTTCCATCCTTTATATCTCATCCTACCCCACTCGTAATGAGAGGTAATCTTATATGTATATATTCATATAGTACCTATATGATTCCTATAAACCCGCACATCGTAACGGGACGCCACCCATCTTATTGTCTCTTACTAAAGCATATCAATCTTATTCATTTCTATCTTATTGTGTCTGTAAATACGCCATGTATATTTACGAACACGCTTGTGCCGGAGGAACATATGTCGGTAGCACTTCTACCAAGTGGGACTCGCAAGCTCCTTCCATCACTGTCATTTCTCAAGTGGGACTCCATATCTGTTTTTGTCACTGCCACTCCTAAGTCTAAGTCCCCTCCTCTCCTCCCATCCGTTCTTCGTCACCCATCACGATAGGGGCTCACGCGTTGACCCATATTCCCAAACTGTACCTCTTGAAGTTCCCTCCGGGACTTTGTTCTTAGCCTCCTCCTCCTCTCACACCACTGCATGACGCATATGTAACCAGTCCACATCATTCCCGCCAGAGGGTCTGCTATATCTTAAAGTAACCACACACACACACACACACACACACACACACAGCATTTGAAATCATTCTTAAAAATTTGCACCGTTTCAACTCGTCTACTTTCACCATTCATTCCTTTCACATTCCACACTTCTGTGTAGATCCATATGTTAGTCGTAGGCAAGTACAGACAGGCTATCCATATGTGTGTGATTTGAATAATGTATATAGTATGATGTATATAGTACATAGTACATAATGTATATAGTAAATAGTATATAGTACATAGTACATAATGTATATAGTAAATAGTATATAGTAATGTATATAGTACATGTGTACATATACATATTCTGCATTTATAAAGTCACGTGTTTATTGTAGGAGCGTCACAAAAGCAAGAGCAGACACTGGTATGAGGGAAGTTCTGATCCTGTGTTGTGTTTTGATGATCGTCCCTCCAGGCTAAACAGGGGAGCTTCCGTGACCACGGGCCACGAGCTGAACTTTACTGAACTCTTCAACTTTGCTTGGCTTCAGTCACGTCAGCCAGCCAAGCGTTGACTTGGGAAGACGTGGAAATGCGCCGGTGATGTTTCCTGACCCACCCGCCCACCCACACCCACCCACCAACCCACCCACCCACCCACCCGCCCACACACACACACACACACACACACACACACACACACACACACACATACATCGTACACGGAATGACGCCTCTCCTCTTTGACCACACTCACCACACCATCAGCTGGTGCCTCGCTGTTAGGACGTGTATATACACAACGCGAGTGGGAGGAATAAGGTCACCTTTGGAGACGCTGCATCATTATCATCATTATCATCATTATCATCATCATCATCATCATCATCATCATCATCATCACTGCCCCAGTTGACGGAATAGTTCAGTCTCGTCGAAGAACCTCGCGCCACAAAATGAGTCCATCCTCCCCCTGCTACTGAGTGGAGGACGGCCTGGAAGATGCAGAAGCCTATGAAAAAGGGAATTCTTTGATTGAATTACACACACACACACACACACACACACACACACACACACACACACACACACACACACACACACACACTGGTTATCCATCTTTCAGTATCTCTCTCTCTCTCTCTCTCTCTCTCTCTCTCTCTCTCTCTCTCTCTCTCTCTCTCTCTCTCTCTCTCTCTCTCTCTCCTTGCCGTCCTGGGAGTAATGCCACTCACGTCTTAACTGCGTCCCGCCCGTTAAGGGTCGAGTCATTTTGATTGTTTTCTCAGTCTTAAGTGCGCAAGTGAAGTCGACGATGGGGGAGGCCATGTCTTGCCATGCAGGGAGGTGATGTCGAGTGATTTCAGAAGGCCAAGTTTATCATAGCAGTCGAGCGATACTTCTGATATCCCTTATTAATGTTTTCCTCAAGAATTGTATAAAAGAAAATAAGGTAGACACGAGGAGAGCATAAGGGTCCTACTCAGACGATTATTAGATTGTGACATTCATTTTGCCCGCCAGAAAATGGTAGCTTCAGTAACACGATGCCTGCATGTTCGCAAACTCCCGCATCACGAGTTAGTTTTAGTTACCTCATCACGAACGGAGACACAACACGTCAGTCAAAAGATAAGTGGATCGATGTATAACGTGTATGTGGCATTATCACACTGGAGGATACGCAGAGTGACGGATGAAAGTGCGAGAAGGATATTGTGTGACGAAGGAATGATCAGCAATACGCAGAGATACAAGAACTGTAGGGTAGTGTGGCGGCGTAGAGTGGATAGGTGATGATAGATTGGCAACAGGTTGGAGGACTGGTACAGTTGAGGCGCGAGGGGGAATAAGTGTGGACTGAGGGAGAGAAATAGACGTGTGAGTGGTATTGTCGAGGACCTTCTGGCCCCCAAAGGAGCCTGCCTTACCCTGCTCACAAGTGCTGTGCAGCCTCGAAGATGAGGAAGCCCCATGGAAAAGTGGATCCTAGGATTCAGTAATAAGTGTTAATGATAAGGATGATATTTGATGATGATAATGATGATAATAGTATGGGATCCTCAGGGCAGAAAGGTAATTTGCGCACATACATTATGTGTGTATGTTGGTGTTTGAAGGTATTTATGAACGTTAGTGCACACGCACATGCGATTGTGTGTGCTTGAGCATGCGTCTACGTGCAGACAGAAGAGTCAACAGTTAACGAACAGCTGACTCACCAACACACACACACACACACACACACACACACACACACCTCCCACCCCCTGCCTGATGGGGGGAGCCTCGTCTGTCCGGCCAGTTACGGAGGAGACCAACACAATCTCCCTCCACAGGTTGCCTGTTACGCCTCCCACCAGCAACTCTCATCAACTCATCCTCCCTTCCCCTTGGCTATTTACACCACAGCTTTCATACCCAAGGGGAGGAGGAGGAGGAGGAGAACACTCCCTCCCTTCTCTCTCCCTCCTCCTCCTCCTCCTCCTGTCTCCCTCCCTCCCTCCCTATCTGTGTCCATAATACCCGCGCCTCTCACATATGAAGGAGGTGAAGTAGGTATATAGAGTTCTCAGACTCCTAACATAAATATCTGGTACGAGACAAACCTCGCCAACTTTCCTCTTTGAGAACGAGTCCCCCATCTTCGCTAACATATTCCGAAGTTGCCCAAAGCCCCCCGTGACAAGTTCCTGAATATGGGGGGAAAAATATGAAAGGAGCGAGCAGCAAATTTCTTTTACCTTCCTCATTTTCTCTCTTGGTGTCTGCATTTATCCCCATCTGACGCCTCCAGGACCTTAATCCCGTTGGGTTTGTGACTGAGTGACGCCTTCAAGTGTACCTTTTTTTTATATATATATATATATATATATATATATATATATATATATATCGCCCAACCTTTCTTTTTTTTCTATGGTCAGACGGTATTTTTTTTCTAGTTCTCGGAAACTACCTTTTGAGGGGTACTCTATTTTCACATCCTGGAGACATTGTATATCTTTCTTTTTTTTCCCACTACGGATTGACATCATGATGAGGGAAGCAGCTGGTCATGTTTGAGTGCTGTTTTGCCCCGGACGATACAAAGAACAGATGGGACGAGGGATTGTCTTTTTCGCTTCTTGGCTACGACGGTACGACCCTTGATCACAAGGTGACGACCCTTGAACGCGGCGGAGTGGTCTTTGAACATTTTGGTGCGACCTTTCAGCACGACGGTACACACTTGACCACGACGGTACGACCCTTCAGCACGACGACTCGACTCTTAAACACGACGGTGCGATCCTTCAACACGACGGTACGACTTCGAGATGAGGGTGCGATCCTTCAGCACGACGGTAAAATCTTGGACACGACGGGACGACCCCCAAAACACAACGATGAGACCCTTGTGCATGACGATAGGCCCTTGAAAACGACTGTATGACCATTGGGTATGATGCTCTGGCTCTAGGGTCGTACCGTATGATCATTGGGTATGATGCTCTGGCTCTAGGGTCGTACCGTATGATCACTGGGTATGATATTCTGGCTCTAGGGTCGTACCGTATGATCATTGGGTATGATGCTCTGGCTCTAGGGTCGTACCGTATGATCACTGGGTATGATGCTCTGGCTCTAGGGTCGTACCGTATGATCATTGGGTATGATGCTCTGGCTCTAGGGTCGTACCGTATGATCAGTGGGTATGATATTCTGGCTCTAGGGTCGTACCGTATGATCATTGGGTATGATGCTCTGGCTCTAGGGTCGTACCGTATGATCATTGGGTATGATATTCTGGCTCGAGGATCGAACCACAGCGCTTGTCAAAGCGTTAACAAAACACGTGAGGAAGTGAACGTGCAAATCATCAAACCTCGACCACTCACCCATGAATACGACCTGGCTGGGAGAGGAACTAAACAGCCGATGACTTCACCAGGACAACTCGTCGCACAAATTTCTCTCAAGAAGTGATAAGAGATTAGATATCAAGTGATATCCTCCGTAGGCTTCAGTTTCCACGAAGAACGATAGTGAGTTAAGGACTGTTGCGTTCCATTCCGTAGCTCATACTTTAAAGCTCTTCCCCCGTCTAATTGAACCATAAGTCTCACTCTTAGTACAGTGAGGTAACACGCTCAGGTTAGGCCCATCAGTGAGGGGGTCATGTCCCCAGACGTGGACGCCCCCCAGGGTAATCTCAAGCCAGGTCACACGCTTCAGGCTGGCGACGCCCAGGTCACATCCCATGGCGCTCGACCCAGACCCGGGGTTGGTATCCACTTATCTACCAGAGGGAGGACGAGCAGCTGGGAGAACTCTGGGCCGTCCGCCCGCGCTGAGGATCAGTCCTTGGTCATTACATGAAAAGTCGGCCTTCTGTATTATGTCCGAATAGTTTCAGCATCGTCCACTGGCTCACCCAGCTGTTCCTCTCGTATTCTCTCACATATTTACCACTAGCTCGACAGAAATCATCAGTTTGATAGTAGCCAGTGCGGGACATTTCTTCAGTGATATTGAAATGAGTTTTCAAATAAATTTTCAGTCTTGTTTATGCCGTTTGCAGCGAGTAGTGACTGGAAATCAAATTTTCAAGCCATTTTTTTTCTACTTCCTTATGCTTCTTTTCCTTCGTCTTCGTCTTCTTCTCTTTCCTCTTCTTCTTCTTCTTCTTCTTCTTCTTCTCCTTCTTCTTCTTCTTCTCCTTCTTCTTCTTCTTCTCCTTCTTCTTCTTCTTCTTCTTCTCCTCCTTCTTCTTCTTCTTCTTCTTCTTCTTCTTCTTCTTCTTCTGCTTCTTCTTCCTCCTCCTCTTATTCTTTTTCTTCCTCCTATTCTTCTTCTTCTTCTTCCCCTCCTTATCCTCCTTCTTCTTCCTCCTCTTTCTCTTCTTCTTCTTCTTCTTCACTTAGATCTCGTCTGTCTTCTAGAGATATAACGATGTGTTTGGAAGACCAAACAATCTTTGTTAACAGTGCAAACGTTGACGCGAGGTAAGGTGACTCCATCCATCTTGGCCTCAAGTGGAGGACGACCTTGTGTGTCAGGCCACCTGCCAAGCTGGTAATGGTTCAGCATTATCTACGGGACTCTGAGCACGGCGTCTTTCCAGAGGCGTTCCAGAGATCTGCAAAAAAAAAGGAGTAAAAATGAATGTGAAAATAATGAGGCCAAGAATGAATTATCTCGACGTGGAGGAGAAGCGAAGAACTTAAATCGTGTAGTGTGAGTGTGTACGTCCTGAGAATTACCTTGAATCACCTTGATGATTGGTGCTCGAAACGTTTATCCTACTGGTGGTTTATGGAGACCCCAGGCATTCCAAAGGCTTAAAGCCGAATTAACCAGTTAACCAACGAATCTTGCTTGATGACATTGTATTTTGACGTATTTGTTAATATATGAGAGACGGGGCACCTCAGAGAGTCTCATGAAACAATGAATGAAGTGTTACGGATAAGGAAATTTATATGAAGAATTCGAAGGAAGGGGTAATGTAATCCAAAGGGAATGATATCAGGTTTTATGATGGGCAAATGTAATTCCTATGACTTTGCATAGGTGGCATAGCAAGATTTTAAAGGCTTTGATGAGATGAAAAGATGCCTGTATCGCTAATGTTAAAGAAAAATAGTAACCCTCACATACCTTAGGGTGGAGTTTCCGCAATGAGAAAATGCTACGAACTAGTAGCCAGACTGAAGCTGCGATAGCACTATGAGGGAGAGGGTTTACTCGTCTTCTAATCACCCACCATCTCGACGTGGGATGAAGACCTTGGTGGTCTTATCGTTAAGAGCTGAGCTTGCTGCACAACAAGCAGTGGCTCCCCTGAGAGCCAAGTGTCTCTAGCGGACATCAAGAGTCGACTACGGGTGGGGCAGTGAAACTCTCCCTCGTTGAAACACAGAGAGATCGATGACAACGCCTTCACGAAGTCCAGTCCTCAATCCCAACGTTATCATGTGAGAAGAGAAAGGAAGAGAACTCAAGTATGTTCTGTTCAACAAGAGCTTCTTCGTAATGCAGTCTTTGTTGTTATATGACGCCATATCCATCTTAGGCGTTAGAAAGAAGTACATATGTTACAGAAGGTGTAAGATTCAAGGTGTAATGACATTCACTACATTCATAATAACGACAAGCCTGCGTAATGTCAGGTCACAGAGAAGGTAGAATTAATCACATGATGTGTTTTAGATGCTAGGTTCTGTCCTGATGATCTTTGAACGAGTCATGTGATTACGTTAGGTCGTTTTTCCGGCTCCTTTGTAACATTTCTAGGTTGAGAGTAATGTCGAAATGAATAGATAGATAGATGGACAGATAGCTAGCTAGCTAGCTAGATAGATAGATAGATAGATAGATAGATAGATATGGCTCAGCTAAGGGTGCCCACCACGAAGATGGCGTGCCGCTGGGCCATGTTTACATCGGTGTGCCACGTGCTAACCCATCGCACGTCCGTTCATATTTAACTGGGTCTACCAGCGAGCCTGGGGCGCGTGCCGTGTCGACAGAGGGTAGGCACGTGAACAGACGCCCCCTCGGAGGGCCAGGCCGCAGGGCCTCGCCAGGGGAGAACCTCCTTGTAATTTTCAGATGACCGACACGACCCGTGATGATGCATAATGCTGGTGTATCATGCTTGTTTCGAGGACATGGCCCCGGGTCTTGATTTATGGACACGTAAAGTTCAGAGTTGAATATATATATATATATATATATATATATATATATATATATATATATATATATATATATATATATATATATAATCCTAGGACCTCTTTCTAAGAAAGACCCAGTGTTATACAGGTCCCCTTTTCAGTGGGTCTTACAGCCCTAGGCTACGCTACTTCCAGTAGTAGGGAAATATGAACGCCCTTGCAGTGAGAACTTCTTAGACGAGGCTGTACGCTCCAATGGTTCAGACTTTTCATTCTGGATGTAACCTCAGGCAGGCGGAGTCCGGTGTACGAGGGATTGTATCTAAAGTGTTTGTGGACCTGAGTGGGCAGGTGTAGTGACGTGACAACTGTGGGTGTAACTTGGAGCAGCGTTGTGGGGAGGGCTCCTCGTGGAAATGAAAATTGTTAAGAGTTTGTCGAGTTGCGTCCAAAAAAAGAGGTATAGCAGCTTGAAATATATATATGGTTAAAGAATAGACACATTTATGAGGAAGGGTAAGTCAGTGTGAACTGGGGATAAACGGGAGGTAATGTATGGAAATCGACCGAAGAGCAGAGTGGAGGAAACTGTATGTGACCGTCTGATCATTTCTTTGTGGAGGGGCAAGGTGTTACTGTGGAAGCAAGACGTGTGGTATAAGCACTGCGCGCTAGCTCAAACTGTTGGCAAAATTTCGTCGTTGTTCGTATGCAGGTGATTACACTCTCCCTCTCCGTATTGCTGGCTCCTGCCAGGGGTTACACCGCGAGTGGAAAGTCACCTTTGGCGAGGCTGTGTCTTCATTACCTGACGAAAGATAATGGTTATATTGATAAAGATATATATATATATATATATATATATATATATGTTACACACACACACGCACATATATACACACACAGACATATCCATCAGAGTTTAATTCATCTGGTAATCAGGTGGCTTCTGTTAAGGCTCACATACCCTGG
The DNA here is from genome assembly GCF_036320965.1 of Panulirus ornatus. Taxonomy (NCBI): domain Eukaryota; kingdom Metazoa; phylum Arthropoda; class Malacostraca; order Decapoda; family Palinuridae; genus Panulirus; species Panulirus ornatus. The sequence goes on from NC_092227.1 coordinate 5,215,264, forward strand.
TCATATGCCATAAGCGGGCCATCCATCACCTGACTGCCCCCAGCATAAAGACCTCCTTAAGAAGGTACACGAGACTTCCAACGACCCCCATCCTCAACAGTTGCCATCTGTGCTCGGTCGCAACCCTCGTCCCTCTACCACCTTTTCCTCCTCGATAACTCTGGCTCCGGTATACCACCCCGGTGGTGTTAGCAAGTCCTTCATTGATTATTCTTTCGCATTAAGGCGTTAGTGAAGTGATCAACAATACGGATAACCGACTAAATTGGACTTGCCGTTAACGTAGGGAATTTTCGCCAGCACATATGCTGTACAACACAGGCGTCCCGGGCCGACCGCCCCAATTATCAGAGTCCTTGTTCAAGGGGGGAGATAGAGGACGGATACACACACACACACACACACACACACACCAAACCATCGTCCTAATAAGATAGGTCACCGGGAAGGGACACTCATGCACCCAAAAATGTCACCCGCAGAGCGAGCCAGCGCAAGAGGAGAACGCACCCCGCTCACCCGGCGATAATACATTCCCTCCCTCCCACCTACCCAGACACCTCTGCCCATCAATATTAAATTTTCAGTGGACCCGGGGGATTATAAGGCAACCTTATCCTTCTCATCTGGGTCCACGGCTCCGAGGTTTCACAGATGTAAGACCACGACGCATTAAGGAACTGGTTCATCCCGCTCTCTCGATCCGGTCGCCAGGAATCACCCGCCCGAGGTGACCAAATTTGTCAAACTTTGCCTCGCCGGTGAGAGAGCGGCGCTCCTCGGGAGCCGTGCCCCGTTACCCCTCAGTCGTCTGCTATGCACATTATCAGGGGGAAAAAAATGAGGATGCTGGTGTCAGACACGAGTAATCCCTCCCTCCTCCCGCTTTTGCCTTGTGGAAGCCAGAGGGGCATGAGTCAAAAAAAACTGTCAGCTGTACCGAAGCCGATGATGAAACTCGGTTGTTGACTCCACACTGGGTTTTGAAGCCGTGGTCCAATCCTGGGCGAGGCTTCGTACCGTCGCTTATAAGAATGCCTAACTTAAACTGGATTTCAAGTTAGCTTTTTTTTTTTGGAACGTGTTGAGAAAGTATGTTGGTTATTAGAGACGTCCATCCGTACTTTCCTTCCCGTCATCCTCTCGTCTGTCAATGCCAAGAGAACCCTTTCGACCCTCCCTTTCTCCGGGCGAACATGACATCCAGGCCAGCTGGAGGTCGGGGCGCAAAAGGAGCTCCCCTTGGCTCCTCTCCTTTTCTGCCAAGCGGTCGAAAATAATCGTAAGCGGTTTGTCCAGCGAGTTGAGCATTTGGGTCCTGGATGTTGGTCTCTGGGCAAGCACTGCAGAGCCCCTCTCGGCCGAGAACACACTTGTGAGGGGGGGTCATGGAGAATCGCAAGGCTGCTCCCTAAACACATGCGAATGTAAGATGATCGAATACTACGCAGGTGAGTGCTGTCTGCGATATTTGAATAGTGCAGTATCTTTTCTCGCTGAGATCCCCAGTTGTAAACCGAAATGTACTTAACCTCAGACCCACGAGCGAACTCATTCAAGAGGCAATAGACCAGATCTCAGAGCCATGCTGCATGAATTACATTCAGCAAAAGGAAAGGTCCTTTACATGACTTAAGTTCACCTCAACCTCACCACGAGAGCCATATACGTAGTAAGAGTGTATGTCGTCTCTAAATTATCTAGAACACCTGAAGAAGGTGTTTGGGATTTTTTCGGTTGGTGGTGATGACTCGCCGTCGACGGCCTTGGTTAATAGGACTAAGGCCCAGGTAGCCAACTAACCAACCAACCATGCAGGGAACTCCCTAGTTACTCTCTAGTTACTGAGCTAAAGTCTCTCTCCTCGGCATTCGTCTGGACCTGATCCCGTTGTGCACGAAGACAACAGCTCTCCGTGCCAGTATCTTGCCCCACGAGGACCAATACATCTACAGCAGATAACTGGTCATCCCGCATGGCTGCCTTGTTGTGTCGGGCCTCACTCACCCCAGGCACCCCAGCGATAATGATACCAAGATCTCGCCTTCGAGATTTGCCCCGGTGGGGTGAGACACCCCACCCCCCACCCCAGCTCTTTAGCCATGACAAGAGGAGACAGAACTTCCATGATACACGTATAGCATCAGTGCTCAGGAGTTCCCCGTCAACGCTCAAGAGTTCCCCTTCAGATCTAAGGAGTTCCGTCAACGCTCAGGAGTTCCCCTTCAGATCTCAGGAGTTCCCCGTCAACGCTCAAGAGTTCCCCTTCAAATCTCAGGAGTTCCCCGTCAACGCTCAAGAGTTTCCCTTCAGATCTAAGGAGTTCCGTCAACGCTCAGGAGTTCCCCTTCAGATCTCAGGAGTTCCCCGTCAACGCTCAGGAGTTCCCCTTCAGATCTCAGGAGTTCCCCGTCAACGCTCAGGAGTTCCCCTTCAGATCTCAGGAGTTCCCCATCAACGCTCAGGAGTCCCCCGTCAACGTCTCCCGCATGTGACGGGAAAGAACAGGGTCTCGTCAACAGGTCCCTTAACACCGCTACCGACCTAGTGAGGCGGAAAAGCGTTTCGCTGTCATCCGAACATCTTTCCGAGCGGGTGACAGACGTGGCGTCCGTTTGTTCTCATCAGTGTCCATTAGTGAGGTGATGGACGGGCGCGTTCGTTCGTTCAGCAGCCGCCCGTCATCGCAGCCACCGCCTGCCTGACAGATGGGAATCTCCACCAGAGCACCGATATTTTTTTTCGTTTACTTTTTGGTTATCTTACGGAGCCGAAAGGAATATTACCATGGCGTACAGGCATATCGAGCAGGGGAATGCGAGGATGGAGTAAAGAGGACTCCTGCAAGTGTGGCTAAAGCACCAACGTTATCATACAGGAGGGAAATTACTGATGTGATGCTTCAAGACCCAGTGAAGGCCACGGCTTGCAACAACCTGGTAGGCCTACGACCAGATCCAACAACATTGCCCTGGCCCTTGACGGGATGTGAGGATGAAGACACCCGAAGACTTTACCAGATATACTAGTCTCAAGAGCTACTACACACATTGCTTGGTTTCTAAGAGCAGAGACTTATTAGAAACACATATTTAATGTCCATATTTCCCTGTGTTATGATTAACCTACTGCTATGCTCCCGAGAACACCCCCACGTAAGAAATGTCTCACACTGGAAGACATACACTCAGCAAGTACACACACACACACACACACGTATATATATATATATATATATATATATATATATATATATATATATATATATATATATATATATATATATATATCGTATCCATATCCGGGCGGCCATAAAAGCTCCTCAGGTACAGTCAGGTTTAACAATACCAGCGACAATAAATGCTGCATAATCTGACCCGTGTACACATTTGGTCGCCCACAAACACCCGAACACAAAGGCTGGCCGGAGTTATAGCTTCACTATTGTTGTTGAAGATCCTTCACAATTATGCCGTTTAGGACATGTTAAGGTTCAGGACAAGGGGAGGGAGGTGGGGGTGTGTGTTCAGCGAGACGTTCTGTCTTGCTGTTTGACTTGTAGTGTGTCGACTCCTTGTGGAGCGACACAGCACAATGCAGAGAATAACCTGTCGTGGTGTACAGCGAAGATCTAAGGCAGCGGTGGAGGGAGACGATGAGGAAACCCATGAATTTCTTAATCTATTTTTTTTCTTTTTTTTTTTTCATTCTTTGATTGTCATTGGGCAAGTAAGTGACCCTTTTAATCCCCGGAGACGTTTATGACTGATGATCTGTAGAGCGAGGGCAAAGTTCTCATATGAATTGTAAATGAGGTTAAGACGACCATCAACCTTGCACAGCCCATCCCAAAGGAGGTGTTATGGTGGTCGGAGTTGCGATCCACCGCCATCATTTGGCTCCAGGATGATCCTAGGAGGAGGAGGAGGATGAGTAGGAGGGGGAGAAGAAGGCTTCATGCCTTTTTGACGCCCCTCCCTGGGTCTGGCATCGCTGCGATATATATATATATATATATATATATATATATATATATATATATATATATATATATATATATATATATATATATATATATATGCGCTTGACGCACATGGCATGTTTCATACTGATGTATCTTTCTTGACTTCGTAAAGAGGCGCCATGCTGAGGTGTTTGGCATCGTGAAAAGACCTCATGTGTGTGTGTGTGTGTGTGTGTGTGTGTGTGTGTGTGTGTGTGTGTGTGTGTGTTGCCTGATTGAGATGCAGTTCAGCACCGTTAATGCATCCGTCGACCATTTGTGATGAACATAGGCAACGCTTTAGGGAAATCAGATGGTGTCGTGAACACCACTAGGGTCAAGAGAGTTTTGAAGGGAACACCACGCCGGTCATTAGCATACCACGGAGAGGGTACTTCCTCGTTGTGTCGTACCAGGCACTTGGGGGGCCCGTTGTAACAAGGTCAGGTCTTACCTGCTCTTATCTCTGTATATTATTTTTTTCTCTCTCTCTCTCTCTCTCTCTCGAAGTATCAGCAAGACTTGAGTGGTGATCCGTCATCTGGTGCCAGGTGCACATCAGTCTGGGAACATTGCAGAGGTACGCACGCCTGAGAGCTGGGAGGGAGGAGGGTGTGTGTGTGTGTGTGTGTGTGTGTGTGTATGCCCTGAGATACAAGAAGATAGTTGAACTATTGTACAAAGAAGAGAATGCCACTCTGCTCGTAAAGACAGACAAAATGCGTCAGGAATATTCACATGTTGATTTATCCCCGTACTGTGTTCGGGTGAATAATGATTAGATTATTAGAATATGATACATTACGAAACCCTGGTGGATGATATATATATATATATATATATATATATATATACAAACTACTTACCACTCTACCCAGAGAATCGATCCCCAGACCATCTGTGTGGCAGCCAGGTAGCCTAAATGCTGCCACGAAGATGATCCTGGGTTCGATTCTCACGGTATCGTGATGAATAGTTTACTTCAAATATCAGGTGTACATCACATGGTTTATATATATATATATATATATATATATATATATATATATATATATATATATGTGTGTGTGTGTGTGTGTGTGTGTATGTATGTATTGATAAAGAAATTACTTCAAAGGAATCTACATTTTTCTGTTACTAGAAGCACTGCAGCCTTGGACAGCAAGTGCTTTCTTTAGAAAGGTCCCAGGTAACGCCGGGACGTTCATAGAAAGTGGTCCTGTGGTAATGATAGATAGATAGATAGATAGATAGATAGATAGTTAGATATGAAACGTGTTGTCAGTGTAAACCTTTCAGTTTATATTTTTCAGTTTAATTCAGGTTGAGAATATAAACGTGTAATGACCAGTTTGTACGTTACTGAGAGAGAGAGAGAGAGAGAGAGAGAGAGAGAGAGAGAGAGAGAGAGAGAGAGAGAGAGAGAGAGAGTTAATAAACACACGTCTGGCCCCCATCTCTTGATCTGTCTGTACCCCCAAGAGTTGCCTTTTAAACACCTGCATACTGCGGGCATTCACAGTTTCCTTGTTCCGTTGTGTAGGTATCTGTCAGCTTGATCCAGTGTCTTAACTCTCCCGACCCAAGGTTGTAGACAGTCCTTAGCATTGTCATCAATTTCAGGACGGTGTCCATAAATCCAGCACAATGAGCTGTTTTAAAAGTAAAACAATAGACTAACTCATTTTCAATCATCCTTGAATGCTTCTTTGCATTCAAAATGCACACTGGAGTTGACGACACTTTCGCTTGAATACAGAGCAGTGCTATTAAGGTGTGTGTATGCCAATGTATGACATTTTGTGTAAACACTTGAGCTAAAGTTAACTCGTAAAATCTACTTGTAAAATGGCTTTTTCATAGACTGGTTGGCTGTCTGGTTATTTCGGGCCGTTGGCCTAATCATCTGTTAGGGGAGGGGGTCGTTTATTAAGGCCGTCCACGACCAAGCTACTACATCTACCAGCCTGAAGGTCCTTCAGCAACAACAGCACCACCTCCTCCTTCTTCTACTTCAGGCGTCGCACGTCATTCTCTGGCCACATACGCTCCCATGAGGCACGTGACCCTCGGACCCCTGGATCGCCCCTCTCCTCTCCCTTCCTCAGTGCAGGCGGGGTGCCCTCACAGTACTGTACAGAGTGAAGACTTACCAAACCGCCGGCACCCACCCTAGCTAGACACTCGGGTCTTTAGTTAAAGTGAGGAAGCCTGACAAAGTAACGTGCTGGGGTTGTGAGGGGGGAGGGTAGTATGTTGTCCTGTGGTGGAGGATATTGTGGTCGCGGTGGTGGTTGTGGATGTGGTGGTAGTGTGGTTGATGTGGTGGTGTGGACGTTGTTGTGGTGGTGTGGCTGTTCTTGTGGTGGGGTGGTTGTTGTTGTGGTGGTGGTGTGGACGTTGTTGTGGTGGTGTGGATGCTGTTGTGGTGGTGTGGACGGTCTTGTGGTAGTGTGGTTGTTGATGTGGTGGTGGTGTGGACGTTGTTGTGGTGGTATGGACGGTCTTGTGGTAGTTTGGATGTTGTTGTGGTGGGGTGGATGTTGTTGTGGTGGTGTGGACGGTCTTGTGGTAGTGTGGTTGTTGATGTGGTGGTGGTGTGGACGTTGTTGTGGTGGTATGGACGGTCTTGTGGTAGTGTGGATGTTGTTGTGGTGGGGTGGATGCTGTTGTGGTGGTGTGGACGGTCTTGTGGTAGTGTGGTTGTTGATGTGGTGGTGGTGTGGACGTTGTTGTGGTGGTATGGACGGTCTTGTAGTAGTGTGGATGTGTGGATGTTGTTGTGGTGGGGTGGATGCTGTTGTGGTGGTGTGGACGGTCTTGTGGTAGTGTGGTTGTTGATGTGGTGGTGGTGTGGACGTTGTTGTGGTGGTATGAACGGTCTTGTAGTAGTGTGGATGTTGTTGTGGTGGGGTGGATGCTGTTGTGGTGGTGTGGACGGTCTTGTGGTAGTGTGGTTGTTGATGTGGTGGTGGTGTGGACGTTGTTGTGGTGGTATGGACGGTCTTGTGGTAGTGTGGATGTTGTTGTGGTGGGGTGGATGCTGTTGTGGTGGTGTGAACGGTCTTGTGGTAGTGTGGTTGTTGATGTGGTGGTAGTGTGGACGTTGTTGTGGTGGTATGGACGGTCTTGTAGTAGTGTGGATGTTGTTGTGGTGGGGTGGATGCTGTTGTGGTGGTGTGGACGGTCTTGTGGTAGTGTGTTGTTGATGTGGTGGTGGTGTGGACGTTGTTGTGGTGGTATGGACGGTCTTGTGGTAGTGTGGATGTTGTTGTGGTGGGGTGGATGCTGTTGTGGTGGTGTGGACGGTCTTGTGGTAGTGTGGTTGTTGATGTGGTGGTGGTGTGGACGTTGTTGTGGTGGTATGAACGGTCTTGTAGTAGTGTGGATGTTGTTGTGGTGGGGTGGATGCTGTTGTGGTGGTGTGGACGGTCTTGTGGTAGTGTGGTTGTTGATGTGGTGGTGGTGTGGACGTTGTTGTGGTGGTATGGACGGTCTTGTGGTAGTGTGGATGTTGTTGTGGTGGGGTGGATGCTGTTGTGGTGGTGTGGACGGTCTTGTGGTAGTGTGGTTGTTGATGTGGTGGTAGTGTGGACGTTGTTGTGGTGGTATGGACGGTCTTGTGGTAGTGTGGATGTTGTTGTGGTGGGGTGGATGCTGTTGTGGTGGTGTGGACGGTCTTGTGGTAGTGTGGTTGTTGATGTGGTGGTGGTGTGGACGTTGTTGTGGTGGTATGGACGGTCTTGTGGTAGTGTGGATGTTGTTGTAGTGGGGTGGATGCTGTTGTGGTGGTGTGGACGGTCTTGTGGCAGTGTGGATGCTGTTGTGGTGGGGTGGATGCTGTTGTGGTGGTGTGGACGGTCTTGTGGTGGTGTGGGCGAGATAACAAACATCTTAAATCTTATGGGTGTCATCAAAAGCCGTATTGAATTTCACTTTAATGGGTTCCAGAGTGCTTCTGATAATGATAATTGGCAGTTGTGATAATCATAACTGACAGTAACGATAATTATGACGGACAGTTGTGACGACTGTGTGCGACGTACAACACGCCACACATGCATTAAAATGAGGGAGTGTGGTAAAGTGCGCAAATAGCGGCAATGTTGAATGCCCTTTGCGTAGTGTTGGTGAAGCATACACAGAAATAGTTAGATTTGCACGTTGTGTTGAAACTGCTCGTCCAGACCAAACTAAGACAGGCAGTGTGACCAGTTGTTGCAATGAAACTAGCAGGTGTAATGAAACATAGAGGCCTGATGAATGTTGTAGATGAAATGAAACGGACAGGTGTGATGAGACATGTGCGTTTCCTGAATGTTGTAGATGAAACTAGCAGGTGTAATGAAACATATACGTCTGTTGAATGTTGTAGATGAAATGAAACTGACAGGTGTGATGAGACATGTACGTTTCCTGAATGTTGTAGATGAAACTAGCAGGTGTAATGAAACATATACGTCTGTTGAATGTTGTAGATGAAATGAAACTAGGAGGTGTGATGAGACGTATGCGTCTGATGATTGTGAAATGAAACTAGCAGGTGTACCTGAAACTCTCGTGTGTAGAGCAAAATGAAAAGAAAAATCTGACTTACGTCTTGAAACTCGCGGCTGTAATGAAACTGCTGTAACGAAAGCCAGTCTCTGTTCTGAAACTGTCAATATAATGTCATACTGGTCAGGTCAGATGGTCGTTGGACCAAGGTAGTGTGAATTGTCCCTAGACCTTCTTGTGCACTCTTTACCACAAGTTGTATCAGGATGAAAATTGTTATTATTATCATTATTATTATTATTATTATTATTATCATTATTATTATTATTATTGATATTATTACTATTATTATTATTGTTGTTGTATTATTATTATTATTATCAATATTATTATTATTATTATTATTATTATTATTATTATTATTATTATTATTATTATTATTATCATTATTATTATTATCATTATTATTATTATTATTAATATTATTATTATTATTATTATTGTATTATTATTATTATTATCAATATTATTATTATTATTATTATTATTATTATTATTATTATTATTATTATTATTATTATTATCATTCCTAACTGCACGACCTAAAATCCTCCTCCTCCTCTTCCTCCTCACATTCTTACCGCCACGACCATACTGATAAATTGACAAACAGATTCACCTCCTTCGCCTTGGTGTAATAACACAATATCTGATCGTCAGAATTTCCAGTCTAGGAGCGATTACCCCTCACGTCCAGGCGGAGGTAGGATGGCCGGGTCCTCCTCCTCCTCCTCCTCCTCCTCCTCTCCTCCTCCTCCTCCTCCTCCTCCCAGAATTCCGCGTGAGTTAATACAATCAGATCGGTGGCCAGCGGGAGGCGTATCTCCATTGACATGCCGCCGTCCGTCTGGTCTCCCCTGAATATGACGTTGAACTGGTATCTGTGTGTCTAGTCGGCCTTGCCCAGCCAGCGGGGGACGGACGGGAGTTGATATGTATAAATATATATATATATATATATATATATATATATATAGAGAGAGAGAGAGAGAGAGAGAGAGAGAGAGAGTGAGAGATAAATGATGAATATATGTGTGTGTGACTGTTCCAGGACCTCTGTCTAAGACAGGGTCCTGGTATTACCCAGGACCTCCACCTCTCCAGAGAGTCCTGCCTGCAGCTCAGGGTTGCGTTTCCTTCCTGTAGCAGGGGAAAGGTTGGGCTTCTCTGGAGTGACGAGTTCTTTGGAGGGGCTCTGCTCCCAGTGATGCAGCCTTGGCAAAGGTGTCTTTTTTCCCCCTGCAGTGATATTACATGTATGTATGTATTATGTATGTATGTATGTATGGTGGAAATAGATTGTAACTACCTTCTCCTGCTTAATGACGCTATGGTGTCTCATGCAGCGCGATGGTGCGAAGTTCTGGGTACGACACAAGTACGATCCTTCAGTACGAACGTTGGACGAAAACAGCACGACCCTGGAGCACGACGATTTGAGCACGGCACGACGACCCGGCATATCGTACCCACGCTAATGGATCGTACCGTCGTGCTCAAAGGGATCGTACCGTCGTGCACAAAAGGATCGTACCGTCGTGCACAAGGGATCGTACCGTCGTGTACAAGGGATCGTACCGTCGTGCTCAAAGGGATCGCATCGTCGTGCACAAGGGAATCGTACCGTCGTGCACAAAGGGGTCGTACCGTCATGCACAAAGGGGTCGTACCGTCATGCACAAAGGGATGGTACCGTCGTGCACAAAGGGTTCGTACCGTCGTGCACAAAGGGGTCGTACCGTCGTGTTCAAGGGATCGTACCGTCGTGCACAAAGGGATCGTACCGTCGTGCTCAAAGGGATCGTACCGTCGTGCACAAAGGGATCGTACCGTCGTGCCCAAAGGATCGTACCGTCGTGCACAAAGGGACCGTACCGTCGTGTTCAAGGGATCATACCGTCGTGCACAAAGGGATCGTAACGTCGTGCACAAAGGGATCGTACCGTCGTGTTCAAGGGATCGCACCGTCGTGTTCAAAGGACCGCACCGTCGTGCTCAAAGGGATCGTACCGTCGTGCACGAGGAGTTTATTAGACCAATTCCTCTGCAGCGATGCCTATAAACTGGTTTATTAAGGCCCCACACGGTACCGCCATCAACAGAAGCGTATCCCAGGAAAAGAGACTGTTAAAGGTTACATGAAGAAGCAGAGTTGGGACGGTGGGATATAACCGGGAAATCCTATTTCACTTCGTTATGACCGTGTATTTTCGTCTGACGTGTGCAGTAAACAGACCTCAGAGTGGGGTCTGAGACTCGAGCGAGCGTTAACCGCGAAGCTAAAGTGTTGATGAATAATAAATTATCAGTGATAAAAACGTAGGAAGAGAGAAAAAAAAAAAAGAATATATAATAAAAACCGGGTCAGATGCTTTTGGTATTTTGATGGTTCAGCGTACGAGATCTCGAGAGATGCACTCAAGGTCACTGAAGTTAGAGCGGATATTTGTATGCTAATGGCCAACGTAAAACCTTGAGAGATAAGAATTGGAATATAAGATTTAATAAGATGCTCCTCTGAGAGGCGAGCAGCATCGCCCGACCATTGTTGAAGCGTCAGATAATCTCTTTGAAGCTCATTAGAAAACGCAACCCCAACATGTAATTGGAAAGCTTGGAATACCTTTGATGAAGGGAGACTGTCTGAAAGTAATCAAAAAAAAGTAATTCAGAGGAGAAAAAGTATTAAAAAAAAGCGATATACTGTGAAGCTGACGTTTCTCTCTCTCTCTCTCTCTCTCTCTCTCTCTCTCTCTCTCTCTCTCTCTCTCTCTCTCTCTCTCTCTCTCTCTCTCTGTGACGTAGATGCTTTCATTGCCGCTGAGGACACTGGTAGAGCGCGTGTGTTCCTCCACAGCTCCTCCTCTCCTTCTCCTCCTCCTCGACACCTGTCGGTCGGGTTCACATCACTACGTACCAGAATAGGACAAGAAAGAAGGAAGAGAAAAAAAAATGAGAAAGAGAAAAGGGAAAAAGAGAACATCCGCTCTACAGCCTCCAGCGGACTCCTTATTACGTGGACAATGGCGTCTGTTATCATGGCTTGCATCTTAATAGCACAGGTGACTAGTCAAGCCAGCCCGTGCTAGAAAATATTCCCAGCCATGTGTAACCAGCTCGGAGATAGACGCACACGCCCACACACACACACACACACACACACACACACACACACACACACACACACACACACATACGCACCTTCCGTACGAGGGAGGGAGGGAGGGAGGGATGGGCGTGAATGTTCTGTTGGGCGTAGATGAACCCGAGGTAGAGGGGCTGGAGGACCCACGGGGCTTTTAAAAGGCCTTCAAGTCTCTGTGTGTCACTTCGAGGAACAGGTCCGGCAAACTGGATTTTCCCATCGTAAACATTTACGTCCCCGTGAGTCCACACACACACACACACACACACACACACACACACACACACACACACACACACACAGACATACTCACACACACATACAAATTATATATATATATATATATATATATATATATATATATATATATATATATATATATATATATTTTGCTTTGTCGCTGTCTCCCGCGTTAGCGAGGTCGCGCAAGGAAACAGACTAAAGAATGGCCCAACCCACCCACATACACATGTATATGCATACACGTCTACACACGCAAATATACATTCATATACATCTCAACGTATACATATATATACACACACAGACATATACATATATACGCATGTACATAATTCATAATTCATAATTATGTGTGTGTGTGTGTGTGTTTGTGTGTGTGTGTGTGTGTGTGTGTGTGTGTGTGTGTGTGTGTGTGTGTGTGTGTGTGTGTGTTGCATTTTGTCCCGTCTGTTACCAAGGCTATAATCACCAGCCAAATGCAGTCGACGAGAGATGCGATTATAGATTTGTTCTACTGGCTTGTTATGGCTCGTAGAATAACGAAGAAGTAGAAGAAAAAGATATGGCTCGTAGTATCGTCAGATACTCGTATTTCACCGGCGAACGAGCCTTGAGATGGCATTATCTGTAAGCAAAGCCCCGTCTAACCAGGAGTAATGACGAGAAAGAGAAAGACGAGTTAGAAAGTCGCACCATCGTCGCACCACACAATGCAGTATGTCTTGCATGGCACCACAGCTGATGAGGAGGAGGGAAGGAGGGAGGGAGGTGAACCACCATGTCCATATCTCTCCCCCCGCGTAGCGAGCACCACCCCAGCCAGGAGTGGCTGCGATACAAAGCTTTTCATATGGACTGGAACAAATCTGCGGGACACCTTCCATTAAACAGGTCGTTTAGGTGGGGGAATCCTACGCGAAACCCGGGACGATGTCTGTGGCCGGGTTGAGCCGGAGCGCCAGCCTCCGTCCTCGCAAAGTATACATCATTAAAGTACCACATGCGACTCTGTACCGCTGTCAGTGCTCCTCTGAACCAGCGAGGACCGATTCATGATTCGCTACACGCCATTGTATCGAAGACTCGTTCGCACGGTATAAGCTTTTTTTATTCTTTTGTGAAGATATAGAAAATGCTTGAGACCAATGATGATAATGATCATTATTATTATGTTGATGATAATGATAGTAATCATTATTATTATGTTGATGATAATGATAATGATCATTATTATTATGTTAATGATAATGATCATTATTATTATGTTGATGATAATGATAATGATCATTATTATTATGTTGATGGTAATGATAATGATGATGATATGAGCGTTATTAAAGTCAGTCTGCATGTGGTTACGCTATGTGGTTACGCCATGTGGATACGCTATGTGGTTACGCCATGTGGTTACGTCATGTGGTTACACCATGTGGTTACGCCATATGCGAAATGTCATTACGGCGAGGCTGTATCATCGTCATTGGACAACACAGAAGTTCCGGGCATAATACATCGGTCATCCAGCACGGTAAAGCCATGTGGCATTTCCAGTACACGTCTCCTTTCCAGGGAACTGGAAACACTTAACATATGATCCTACACCAGGTTTATCTTGATGCCTCATCTTCTTATGCCTCATAGATCTGCTCGTAAGGAGAAATTAGAACAAGAAAATGGGATGTGGTTAAGGAATAGCATTACTTCTGAGAGTTGTCAGTTGAGGGCTGCATATATCATAGGCAAAATAACACACTGACGTGAGTTAGTACGAAGGTTCAAACCACACTTCGTCATGCGACATTACGGCAGAGAAGGGCTTGTGTGAAGCCAACACTAGTGGATTAGAAACGTAAATGATATCTCCATGTAGTGTGATTTTAACCTTCATATATATATATATATATATATATATATATATATATATATATATATATATATATATATATATATATATATATACACCTTTTCTGCCGTATACGTTGCATTAGCTTCACTCGGGTAATACCAGAACGAGTAACCAGTTTTCGGTGTGTTCATCTGCCAGCTCTCATTTCAGCTGGCGTTCACCGGAGCCAAGAACGTGGCATTCCTCACAGAGTACGCGGGATTTCTCTGCAGTCGGCTCTAGTCTTTACGTTGCTGTCAAGGTACATATGGTATAATGTGAGTCTTTTTTCTTTAATTAACGAGCGTCATTTCGTGATTTCTCATTGCAGTGATAATTTGTTCGTTAACTCGTTTCTGTTCGTTATTTACTTCATTAAACCATCTCACGCCTTTTACATAAGCCATCCGTTGCTCATGATAGATAGTGCCAGACGTCAGTGGATCCTTGTTCGAAAAGCGTTGGCTTATGGAGAACTTGATCGTGTCTGCCTCACGTAATCAATGTTTATCAGTCTTCTGTTTCCAAGATCGTGCTCAAGATAAGGAGAATGATATCATATTCTCATCCTACTTTTCCCTTTGTCTTGGAATTATTCGAGAACTTGGGATGAAGTCTTTAAGTTTACATCCCACGTATCAGAATTTGATTCCCATTGTGTCATCAACCCATCTTATCTTCTCGTCACACAAGCCCATGTTTCCAGGCTCACTATCCGTCACCCATGCGTCCTTCTGTGTGTTAATCCTCAGTCCTTATATAACGAGATCCTATGACCATATCGCACTCCCACAGACCTCTCCCTACTCACTCTCCCGGAACCCATATATCACACTCTCCAATACCACAATGACGTGTCACTGTTTCCACCCAGTACTCACCATCGTGTCCCCTATATTTTCATGGGGCCATCTCGCCTGCATCACTAGTGCCACAGTCACACGCCCATGGTAGTATATATGGGTCCTCCGCCTGCGGAAGCAGGGCCATGACCGAGGGAAAGCTAGGAAACTCTCTTACGCCTCCTCCCCCCACCGTGAGCCTTTGGTTCCCCTCGGAACTATTCGTGCGACGACCCTCAACTCCTGAAGGCTCTGTCGGCGCCTCACGGTGCATTGATTGCCTTGATGGTTATCTCTCGCTCCCCGAGGAGCGAAATTACTTCTTTTAGATTCCTCCTCCAGGGAGTAATTTCGGACGGCGTCCAACTAGCGATGCATACAAATGGCCCGGTATGACCGCGGTGCATAAGCCCGCGATTTCAAGTGCATATAAAAAGCGAGGGTGGCATTGTGCCATGCTCTCTCTCTCTCTCTCTCTCTCTCTCTCTCTCTCTCTCTCTCTCTCTCTCTCTCTCTCTCTCTCTCTCTCTCTCTCGACTACAGTGAATCCCAGAGGATCTTATCTTGGTACACTAGAGCCACGAGTCCGCTGCTGCACTGATTCACACCAGTGACCGTCGAAGTGAAACTGACTTTACGGGAGTTCCAACAGGGAAGAAAAACAAAAGAATATGAGCTCCACGAAATTGACCTTTTAAGCACCGACGAGGTTGTGAAACCTTAACGGGTATGATGATTACACTACGAGACCAGAGCGAATGACGTAAAGACACGGTGTAATTCGTTTTGCTCGAGATAAAGAAAATGATTGTTGTTCAAACAGAAGATTGAGTTGATAATATAGTTGTTATTAGAACACAAAGTTTAACTTAAGATAGTTGTTATTATAACACAAAGTTTGAGTTAATAATATAGTTGTTACATAACACAAAGTTTGAGCTGATAATGTAGTTGTTATTATAACACAAAGTTTAAGATAATTGTTATGAAAACACAAAGTTTGAGTTGATAATATAGTTGTTATTAGAACACAAAATTTGACTTAAGATAGTTGTTATTATAGCACAAAGTTTCACTTGATAAGATGGTTGTTATCAGAACACAAAATCTGAGTTGATAAGATTGTTGTAAGTAGAATACAAAGGTTGAGTCAATGAGATGGTTGTTGTTCGAAAAACAGACTTCTGTCAGTTAGTGTCGATGAGGTGAGGCTAGACCACAGTGCCTCACATGAACCATACAGGATGATCCTCACATCCTCTTCCTCTGCCTCACCAGCCTTGCTTCACGTGAAAGCATTCTCCGTGTTCGGGGTCATTGCTAGGGGGTCGTCATGCAGTTGCGATGATTCGCCAGCCAACAGCTGCATTCCGCAACAGACCGGTCCATGTATATATATATATATATATATATATATATATATATATATATATATATATATATATATATATATATATTTCCTTCAGTATTTGTCAGTGTTCGACTGTGTCTCGTTTCATCTCGCATCGCTGTTATAAGTATATCTTACTTGATTGAATATATGTACGTTTGCATACCAGTACGTTACGTATACACGTATGTGTACGTATACATAGCTTTATGTATTCATATATGTATGCATAGCTCCATGCTTGGTAATATTAGTTTTTTTTTTCATAGATTTTTAACAGTACTTAAACATATGCCTCAAAACACTGCCTTAGACTTCATACCAAAAGCACACGTTGTTCATTCTCTCTCTCTCTCTCTCTCTCTCTCTCTCTCTCTCTCTCTCTCTCTCTCTCTCTCTCTCTCTCTCTCTCTCTCTCTCTCTCCGTACATTAGTCCAGGTTTTACAAGTCTTCGGAACCGACAGAAGGTCAGGAGTCCATCTTGTATACGCAGTCTATGGGCAATTTCGGGGGACTGACTCCTTGAAGCTTCGAGGCTGCACTCCACGAGGGAGTAGGGCAAGGTAGGCTTCTTTGGAGAGGGAAGGTCCTCGACGACGATGTATTCCTTTCCGTCTGCTGACGATGAAGCAACTACTTCTCTCGATGTTACCCACTCGCAGGCTAACTCTCCCTGTTCACCGTCATCAGACTGGTTTAAAGACTTAAAAACCTGTAATCATGTCACCCCTAACTCTCTTCTCTTCCAGCAGTCAAAAAAAAAGCACCCCGACCCCGGCTATCAAGCCTCTTTGTCGTGTGTCTGTGTGTGGTGTATAAAAGAAACAGAGAGAGAGAGAGAGAGAGAGAGAGAGACAGAGAGAGAGAGAGAGAGAGAGAGAGAGAGAGACAGAGAGAGAGACAGAGAGAGAGAGAGAGAGAGAGAGAGAGAGAGAGAGAGAGAGAGAGAGAGAGAGAGAGAGAGAGAGAGAATAGTGTTTTGTATGTGTGTACTGAACCTCGGTGTTTTTGGCTCAGAGGTAGTTTTAGACAAGAGATCAGAGCCACCAGCCACACAAACAAACCCATAAACTGAAAAATATTCTATAACGCTGCCTGACATAAGAGGATCATTCTTCTCCATCTGATATGCATGAGGAATATTGCATATACGAACGAGGGAGGGAGACGCAGTAGGCTTTATAATCGTTTTACATATGGAAACTTTTTTTTACAAGGAGGAGAAGGTAGATTATCATGATGCCTATTAGAACTGGGGCGTGTACTGGAACTGGGAAGAGAGGGAGAGGGGGTCGTATACTCTTTTCTTCTTTAACTTTAGAAACTTTTTTCTCAGGGGGGAAGGGGACATGACTGCAAGAGCAGAAACAAGCGCACGATGCAAGCCCTCCTAGGTATGGAACCTCTGATGGGGAGAGATTGAAAAAAGACATTGTCTTTTACTAGAATAAAAACAAGAGTTCAGTCAGCCCATATCAGAGTCCACCAACAGATGATTCGAATGATCCATTTTAAGGGACTTTTGTCTTCGATAGAACCACCTCTTATTATATTATCTGGTTATGTTACAGTGTTAAAGAAATTAGGAGACGTTCGGCCACTATCCACGTAGGGAACACGGTATCTGCCTCGAGTTTCATACTTCGGTATTGACCGTGTTATAGCAACAGGAAGATGGCACGGGCGATACGAGTGCGTTAAATCATGCGCCAGCACACTACACTTGGCTGTGCTGTTTACTGATGCACCGGGAGATAATCCTGAAGGGTAGACAAAAGAGAACAAGACGGATGTAAACACAGAAAGATAAGAAGGGTGTTAGACAAAGGGTCTGTAAATAATGATGGAAGAAGTAGAGGGTTGATAATATATTATTTACTGGTGTGAGTACGTTGCCAAGATGTCTGTCTGCAGGTTACGGATGGTGGTAGGTGGTAGGAAGTACCTGTAGTGGTAGGTGGGTGGTGGTGGTGGTAGAGAGTAGTGGTAGTGTTGGAAGGGTGTGTGGTAGTTGAGGGGAGTGGTGGTGTTGGTGGTTGTAGGGGATATAGTAATAGTAGTAGTAGTAGTAGTGGTAGTTTGGAGAGAAGGTGGTAGTTGTGGCGTTGGAGGACGATTGTGGTAGAGAAGTGGAAGACTCTGGTGGTGGGGGGGATACTGGTGGTTGGTGGAGGATAGTGAGTGGTGATAGTGATGATAGGATGAGTGTGGTGAAGAGGGTTATAGCAGAGAAGGTCAGTGGAGGCGAGAGGGGTCTTGTAAATGTAGGTAGATGGCGCTGAAGACCTGTCGTGGCGAAGATGGAGGGTAGTGGAAGGGTACTTCTTGGCATAGGTGAACAGCTGACTCTTACCAGTCAGGTCAAAGGCCGGGCCGTCGTACGGTAGGATCGTAAGGTCCTGTTCAATGATTCTGATCATTCAGAGACAAACGTCATGGTAGAGAGTTAATCATACATAAGGAGGATCATCTCAGCCGGGAGTGGTGATGTTACGACTGTAGGGTTGGGCTGGTGGAGGGAAGCGAGAGACTGATGGTTCCCAAAAGGGGTGAGAGTTGAGGCAGGAGAGGGAGGAGCCAGCCTTTCACAGATGTTCCTACCGCGGCCCGTCTGTAGATAAGGTTATTTCATGCTCGGGAACCCTGTGTGTGTGTGTGTGTGTGTGTGTGTGTGTGTGTGTGTGTGTGTGTGTGTGTGTGTGTGTGTAAAGATACGTCACATCCAACCCTGGTTTGGGCTGTGGTCAGTGGCATTCTTTTTAGCTCACCGATGGTCCAAGAGGACGCTGTCTGCCTGCTATTCTCGGTGGCCCTGGTTCGGTTCTCGGGGCGTTAGTTTTGGTGAAGTAGATGAGTGTAGTTATAAGTGTGGATTACTTATAAAGAAATGTTTCATGTCTTAAACCACACTGTTAGCTAGAGCACTGATGTTTATGTTAACTTTGAATACTGATAGGGAGAAAATTATTTTAGTAAATGTGCTGGTGAGGGGTCGGGAATGTTTGATATCAAAATGGGAGAAAATATATACATTCTAGACTGAAATGGCGTCTAGAAATTGGTGTCATTCCCACGGACGCAGTATACTTCCAGTCTTCTGAGAGTATATCTTCAGTGGTGCCGAGGAACCTCATGTGTCGAGGTCGAGGATGATAAGGAGTTCCAATATCGTTAGGCTCAAGGTGGACCTTAACATTCCTGTTGTTAAGAAGATGCATCTCACCTGCAGCAATAAAGAGAAAGGTCTGAGACGTGGCATACTTACCTGTCTGAGGCTTGAAAGAGTATGAGATAAGCATTTAGGCCCTCGGCTCCTTACCTACCGGGAGCACAGACAGGAATTCCTATTTCAGAACTGGTCTCACAATCCACATGAAGCTGGAGGCAGAGTGGAAGGAGGAGGTGGTGTTGAAGAAGGAGGTGGAGGTGGAGGTGTTGAAGAAGGAGGTGGAGGTGTTGAAGAAGGAGGTGGAGGTGAAGGTGGAAGTGTTAGAGAAGGTGGTGGAGGTGCAAGAGAGGGAGGAAGAGAAGGAGGAGGTGGAGGTGTTGAAGAAGGAGGTGGAGGTGAAGGTGGATGTATTAGAGGAGGTGGTGGAGGTGTAAGAGAGGGAGGAAGAGAAGGAGGAGGAGGAGCAGGAGGAAGTGAGAGGAGGAGAAGGGAAGTCCTACCACCTTCCCGGGGGAGGATGACGTGTAAGCCTAACTCTGAATAACCCCCTCGACACCCAAGTGTTTGCGTAAGATTATCTCGCCCTTGAAGACCCTCGGGGGGCCTACGAGTCGCATTTCATTACAGATCCGCATGTCGAGGTATGTGATCACCGTCAGTATTAATGAGGTCGTCCTGTCTCGAGTGTCATAGGTGTATTTACTGTGATCTTGGACCACTGGGAGGGAGTGAGTGAGGGGATACCTTGTCGCGTAGTATAAGGTGCCCCAGTTGTTGACATTGAAGTAAAATCTTTGACTGTGTTTGAGAGATGTGGACACCTGAGTTAGTTTTAGGGTTTTCATCTGTTTTTAACCTCGCGAATTCCTTGACCAGTTACGTGTGACGCTCATGGAGCCTGCCATGTGACGGGGTTACGGAGAAGACGAGATAAGGTGGGATTCTGTCACCGCTAATTCACTCACTGTTTTACCATCATCACGAACTCATCTAAGTCCCTATATATCTTCGAGAGGCGCAGTAGTCTAGGCAGTTGAAGAAGTTTTCGCTGGAGGGAACACATAGCTGTATTTTTGGTGTCCTGGAGCGAAAGAAGAAAAAGGTAAAATGATAACATTTTCTTCGCCATAAACTGCAATCAGCCATCATGACAAGTTTGACGCCAGGAGACGAAATTACTCCGGGACGCGGATTCCTCGCCAACATCCTCCTTGAGTCTTTTGACTGACGCCTGATCCTGTTTGTGTGTCAGGGGTGGCGGAGGCAGGGTCGTTAAGGGGAGCGCACGCCTCTCTTCCCCTCCTCCGTGCAGCTCGTACCTCCTGGTGACGGAGGGAGCGAGCCACACGGCGCGGTGGTGGACTTGGGAATAGCACCGGAGACTCGCATTCAGTTATCTTCGTTGGGAATCAGGATTGTGTGAGGGCGGGTGTGTCCTCGTCGTCATCACCACCCCACCATAGTCCCATTTCTGTAGGATGGATCAGGTGCATAGAGCCTCAGAAATCACACACACACACACACACACACACACACACACACACACACACACACACAATACCTAGCTTGTTAAAGAAACATACTGTGTTGATGGCCAAGTCTGTGATCACCCTTCGGGTGTAATATTTTCTCCTCTTGCTTTTTCTTTTAATCTCTTTCTTTTTGAACTTGATCAATTTTTATATATCTATAACGACAAACAGACTTACGTCCGTGTGACTGATGGGTCACACGGATCTGCGCTCACAGGCCAGACATTTGTCGACACGGTGAGGTAAAGAAGGCAATAGTGTGATAAATGTTGGGTCAGTTACTATTTTCTTAGGGACCCTTGCAGCTTCGCCACACTCAGGAGCAAGGAGGTGAGAGGTGGGTCAGGATGGACTCTCTTGAAACGCGAAGCTTTCTGACGAGACTCTACTCTGCCTCGTCAACTAACGATGATACAGCCTCGTCAGAGGTGACTCTTCGTTAGCAGTGTAAACTCAACTGTGCAGTATTGATAGTACTAACTATAGTAATTGTAGTAGTAGTAGTAGTAGTAGTAATAGTGCTAACTATAGTGATTGTGTAGCAGTAATAGTAGCAGTAGTAGTAGTAGTAGTAGTACTAATTATAGTAATTGTAGTAGTAACATTAGTAGTAGCTCTGAAAATAGTACTTTCTGTGGACAGTAGTTATGGTGCATGGAAGCTGCGGACGGATAAGTGGATAGTAACTGAAGATGATGAAGGTGGACGGTATTAGTGAATAGCAGTAACAAAAATCATTGGAGAAACGTAAGATAATTTTAGACTTGAAAGGAAAAAAAATCGGAGAAAATTTGCATCTTGAAAACGTATCCTGTAGGGATGCAAGTCCCTTAGCCAGGGACGGCCTCTCTCTAGGCCCAGGGGGACACGCTCCTGTGGAAAGGAGACTAGAGGAGACACCGGGATGTCTGGTAGAGGAAGAGGAGGTGGAGAATTGGTGGTAAACACAGGTATGTAAGTGTTGGTGATTTGAGTGATGGAGGTGGAGGGTTGGTGGCGACGATAGTGTAATGTGGGAGTTGCAGGAGGAGGTGTATAGGTGTCGGCAGACGGTGCAGGTTGTAGCAAATGTGTACCTGGTTGGCAGAAGGCTTTCCTCGAACCCTGCCTAAAACAAGGGGCGTGAGAGGCTTGACAATTGCGTAAAGACTTTTGCGAGAGGTATGGGAACCGTCGTCGGTCGCTGGCGAAGATTCCTGTGGTAATATTCATGAATATTATTCTTGCCCGAGAGATTCCGTCACTGAATCATGCGTTAGGTTCTCCTGCTGGAGATTTATCTTGAAAGGGAACAGAACGAGACAGTACGACTCTCGAACACGACCGCGCGACCCTTTGGTCATGGTGGCTTGGCATTTGACCTGAGCCATAAGTTAGGTCAGGTTAAATGCCAGGCCGTCATACCGACGACTTTTGTACCGTCGTGCTCAAGGAGAGTACCGTTGCGTTGAAGGATAGTACCGTCGTGCTCAAGGATCGTACCGTCGTGCTCAAGGATCGTACCGTCGTGCTCAAGGATTGTACCGTCGTGCTCAAGGATCGTACCGTCGTGCTCAAGGATTGTACCGTCGTGCTCAAGGATTGTACCGTCGTGCTCAAGGATTGTACCGTTGCGTTGAAGGATAGTACCGTCGTGCTCAAGGATTGTACCGTCGTGCTCAAGGATTGTACCGTCGTGCTCAAGGATTGTACCGTTGCGTTGAAGGATAGTACCGTCGTGCTCAAGGATCGTACCGTTGCGTTGAAGGATAGTACCGTCGTGCTCAAGGATTGTACCGTCGTGCTCAAGGATTGTACCGTCGTGCTCAAGGATTGTACCGTTGCGTTGAAGGATAGTACCGTCGTGCTCAAGGATCGTACCGTCGTGCTCAAGGATCGTACCGTCGTGCTCAAGGATTGTACCGTCGTGCTCAAGGATCGTACCGTCGTGCTCAAGGATTGTACCGTCGTGCTCAAGGATTGTACCGTCGTGCTCAAGGATTGTACCGTTGCGTTGAAGGATAGTACCGTCGTGCTCAAGGATCGTACCGTCGTGCTCAAGGATCGTACCGTCGTGCTCAAGGATTGTACCGTCGTGCTCAAGGATTGTACCGTCGTGCTCAAGGATTGTACCGTCGTGCTCAAGGATTGTACCGTCGTGTTCATTGGGACGGTACGACTGTGCTTAATGCTCGTGTATCGGCTTGAACACTCAAGGGTCGCACCAAAGATCGTACCGTCGTGCTTGTGGATCGCACCGTCAAGAGGTGAAACGAAACGTGTGGCTGAACTGAGAGAGAGAGAGAGAGAGAGAGAGAGAGAGAGAGAGAGAGAGAGAGAGAGAGAGAGAGAGAGAAGGGAAGGAGGTGTGTGTGTGTGTGTGTGTGTGTGTGTGTGTTTATGTGGCCCTGGGGAAAAAAACCTATGGGAAGACCCGCCCCACGGGCTCCTGAGGGTGACGTGGTCGCGCGCGCTGCCCCACACACCAGCGCAGGAGAGCCGTGTGTGAATCCCGCAGGCTTTTCCCCCAGCGCCATCATCCCTCGCTGAGAACCGCTCAACATGCTCCTCTCTGTTCAACGTCGTTTGTAGGTCATGCATTTACAAGCCAATTCTTAAACATACGAGTAAAAAGAGAGGGAAAAAAATATATACATTGGTAAATTTAATATTTTTCTTGATCATCAAAAAATAACTGATGGATTTATTATATATTTATCCATTATTTACATCTTCTGAAGCTTCCGTATCATTGCAGACATGTTCGTATCGTGTACTACCGTGTTCGTAATGACGTGTACACCTTTTTCGTGTGGTGTACAACGCTGTTCGTAAGGCTTTCAATTTTTCGCTTCAGAGCTGAATTTTCTGTACGATATATAAACTTTCCGTACAACTGTACAACCTTTATCCTGTAATGCACATTATCATACGTACAGTATACAAACTTCTGTTTTTTTTTGTATTGTTTTTAAACATTTTCGTATAGTCTAGTTACTAAGTTCTAATATATAACTTCATCAGACAGACGTCTTAAAAAAGTATATTTCTAATTATGTCTAACCGTTCCCTTCTAACGTCTTTAACTACTCCCCCTCTTATCCATGTACCCTCTTCTTCCTCGTGTATAATGGGGTGTTCTATAATTGACTATAATCTATAGCTTTGTCGTGAAGTTTGACGTATCTTCGTCCCGAATCTTATATCTATAAGACTGTGGCTCTCTCAACGTGTGTTGGCTACACTGCTGTTACGTCGGCTGCGGTGGTAGGCATGGCAACACTTGGGGGGGGGGCAGGACTCGTGGATAAATATTTGTTATTTTCTTTCAGGCAAGCAGAACATGCACGAGGTCCCGGAGAACGTAGTGATGAACACCAGGGGGGAAGGGGGGAAATCATTATTTGGCCAATTTTTGGCGTTCAATTAGCGTAGATTCATGTGGGTAATTAGCGGTCAATAGAGCCATATAGCTGGTATCTGCACTGAAGGGAAGTTCAGCCACGTATTAAGAATGGAGATCGGGCGACTTAATTACCTTAACCCCTCTCCCCCCTCTACCCCTCCCCCCTCCCCTCTACCCCTCCACCCCTCCCCCTCCCCTCTACCCCTCCCCCCTCCCCCTCTGCCCCTCCCCTCTACCCCTCCCTCCCCCTCAATATTTTCCCCGGGAGTATAAATATGTTTTGGCCAGAACAGGAGGAGGTTCTAATCATCCGGAGGTTCTAATTATCCGGAGGTTCTAATTATCCGGAGGTTCTAATTATCCGGGGGTTCTAATCATCCGGAGGTTCTAATTATCCGGGGGTTCTAATCATCCGGGGGTTCTAATCATCCGGGGGTTCTAATCATCCGGAGGTTCTAATTATCCGGGGGTTCTAATCATCCGGAGGTTCTAATCATCCGGGGGTTCTAATCATCCGGGGGTTCTAATCATCCGGAGGTTCTAATCATCCGGAGGTTCTAATCATCCGGGGGTTCTAATCATCCGGAGGTTCTAATCATCCGGAGGTTCTAATTATCCGGAGGTTCTAATTATCCGGGGGTTCTAATTATCCGGGGGTTCTAATTATCCGGGGGTTCTAATCATCCGAAGTGTTCGTGGTTTTGAACACGGGATGATGGTGATTTGCGGGCGCTTCGTTAATAGCCATCGCCATGATAGTTAAGGGTTGTTATCGGTGATCGTGATGACGTGTGTGTGTGAAGTGGTGGTTGTGTGTAAGCCGAGATAACATCACGTAACGACTCCACTCCCTCATCTTCACCCTTTGCTCTTCCTCCTCCTCCTCCTTCTCCCCTCCTCCTCCTCCTTCTCCCCTCCTCCTCCTCCTTTTCCCCTCCTCCTCCTCCTCCCTCCTCCTCCCTCCTCCTCCCTCCCCTCTCCCCTCCTCTCCCCCTTGTTATCGAAGAAAGTTGTTTTCTTTTTCTAAGTAATCCAGATGAATGTGGGTGAAACTTAGGTAGGCTTTGAGGGGGGAAGGAGGGGAGGAGGAAGAGGGAAGGGGGAAGGAGGAAGGGGGAAGGGGGGAAGGGGAAGGGGGAAGGAGGAGCGCCAGCAGTGCACACGTGAGTTGGGGAGGAGGGGGCGATGGTGAGGGGGGAGAGGCAGTGGGAGCGGAGGTGGTGGTGCCAAGAGGAGGGGGGAGGGGGGGGCGCTGGGGAGTGTGTGTGTGTGTGTGTGTGTGTGGGGAGGGAGAGAGAGAGAGAGAGAGAGCTGGAGACTCATGACGTGGACATTATATAACCCGGTCAGGCAGTGGTGGCACTCGGCACTCCCTCCCTCCCTCCCCTCCCCCTCACCCCTTACCAAACCCCCCCCACCCCACGCTCTCACACCCCCCCCCCTTACTCCACCACCTCCACCAACACGGGAGGGAGGTGGTGGGGGGGGGGGGCCGGAGGGCCGGGCCCCGTAGGTTGGTGTGTGTGTGTGTGTGTGTGTGTGTGTGTGTGTGTGTGTGTCTGTGTGTACCACCCCCCCATTTCCCAGGGGAGGGGTGTCTCCCCAGCACCCCCCTCCCTCCCCCAGTACCTCGCCGCTGGAACTCAACGGAGGTCCCGAATCCCGGATATGAGGTGGGAGCGGCGGAGGCTTTGGCACCGCAGCAGGCAGTTGTGTTGGGAACGAGTCTCCCTGTGTGTGTGTGTGTGTGGGGGGGGGGGAGAGTGGGGGGAGATGTGGGGGGAGAGGGGAGGAATGGGGGGGAGGGGGAAGAGGGGAGGGGAGAGGGAGGGAAGTGGGCGGAACCAACTCTAGAAGGTCGTCGGTCCAAGAACAACAGACCCCTTTATATATATATATATATATATATATATATATATATATATATATATATATAGGATCCTATGTATATATGTTGGAGGAAGTAGGAACATTTTGACACTATGGTTCAGTAAGGCCCTGAGGTGTGTGTGTGTGTGCGTGTGTGTGTGTAATTGCCTATGTGTACATCTATATATATATATGTGCTCTCTACATAACCCCCTATATCTGGCTCAGCACACACACACACATATATATATGTATATACGATCCCCAATTCCCTCCTCCACGTAATCCTATAGCTGCCACGACGGTCGTACGAAACAATGACGTCTAATTCTTTTTCCCTTCGTGAGTATGATGAATTTTCGATGAATTACGTGTCGATTATATTTGTGTATATATATTGTTTGGTGTCGACCTGTGTGGGTTAGGGCGGGTGGGTGGGTGGGTGGCGAGTGTTGGTAATATGGCACATCTCGTAGCCTGGGATGGCTGCGTCCCACCGACGGCACTTGGCAACATTGTCCACATTCCACTGGAGTACGAACACGTGACTTGGAGTAAGGTAACACTGCTGCTGCTGCTCCTGCTGCTGCTGTAGCTGCTGCTGTATCTGGTGTATCTACTGCTGCTGCTCCTGCTGCTGCTGCAGCTACTGTATCTGCTGCTGCTGCTGTTGCTGCTGCTTCTACTGCTGCTGTATCTGTTGCTTTTGTTCTTGCTACTGCTGTTGCTACAGCTGTATCGGGTACTGTATCTGCTGCTCTTGCCTGTTGTTTTAGCGTTCGGAGCTGTGTCTCCTGCTGTTTGCTCTGCCGATCTGCTGCTCCTGCTGCTGCTGCTGCTGCTCTGGATCTTCGTATTGTCGTTGCTGTTATTATTATCTTTCTGTTACCTTCTGTTAGCACTCGTCCTGTTGATGTTGTTATTGCCGGTGCAGCTGTTCCTGTTAGTTCTCATACTGTTGTGACCGTTGTTGAAGCTGCCTGATACCCCCACCGGGTCTGCTGTTTCACCCTCTGCGCAGCTGCTGCTGTTCCTGGCAGTTTAAAGGTGAAGGTGTTGCTGGAGCTACTTACATTGCTGCTGCTCCTCCTCCTCCTCCTCCTGTGATTGTGTAAGTTGGGAGTGCCAGAGTTGTTTATCTCAAGGGCTGTTGTCCTTCCCCGGGCTGTTCTTGCTGCTGCTGCTGCTGCTCCTCTTCTTATCTTTCTTCTTCTTCGTCTCCTTCTTTATCATCTTTTTCTCTGTTCTCCCTCTTCTTCTTCTTCTTCTTCTTCTTATTATTATTATTATTATTATTATTATTATTATTATCATTATTATTATTATTATTATTATTATTATTATTATTATTATTATTATTATTATTATTGTTATTATTATTATTGTTATTATTATCATTATTATTATTATCATTATCATTGTTATTATTATTGTTATTATCATTATTATTATTAGTGTTATTATCATTATTATTATCTATCATTATTCTTTTTTATAATTATTATTTTCATTATCATTATTATTATTATTATTATTATTATTATCATTATTATTATTATCATTATCATTATTATTATTATCATTATTGTCATCATTATCATTTATCCTCATTCTTCTTCTTCTTTTTGTTTTGGTGCCACAGCTGGTGGTGCTGCTGTATTTGGTGTAGCTGGTGCAGCAGCAGCTGGTGGTGGTGGTGCAGCTGGTGGTGCTGCTGCTGTAGGTGATGTAGCTGGTGCAGCAGCTGCTGCTGTAGGTGATGTAGCTGGTGCAGCAGCAGTTGGTGATGGTGGTGCAGCTGGTGCCGGGGGTTCTCGCCTCGGCCGGTCGGCGGTCCTCCCCACCGCTGAGTGATGTTGCTGCAGCTGCCCTTGTTTAACCCTGAACCCCCAACACTAACATTTGCTCTCTCTCTCTCTCTCTCTCTCTCTCTCTCTCTCTCTCTCTCTCTCTCTCTCTCTCTCTCTCTCTCTCTCTCTCTCTCTCTCTCACACAACACACACACACACACACACACACACATATATATATATATATATATATATATATATTATATATATATATATATATATAATAGAGAGAGAGAGAAGAGAAGGGAAGGAGGTGTTGTGTGTGTGTGTGTGTGTGTGTGGTGTTTATGTGGCCCTGGGGAAAAAACCTATGGGAAGACCCGCCCCACGGGCTCCTGAGGGTGACGTGGTCGCGCGCGCTGCCCCACACACCAGCGCAGGAGAGCCGTGTGTGAATCCCGCAGGCTTTTCCCCCAGCGCCATCATCCCTCGCTGAGAACCGCTCAACATGCTCCTCTCTGTTCAACGTCGTTTGTAGGTCATGCATTTACAAGCCAATTCTTAGACATACGAGTAAAAAGAGAGGGAAAAAAATATATACATTGGTAAATTTAATATTTTTCGTGATCATCAAAAAATAACTGATGGATTTATTATATATTTATCCATTATTTACATCTTCTGAAGCTCTCGTGTCATTGCAGACATGTTCGTATCGTGTACTACCGTGTTCGTAATGACGTGTACACCTTTTTCGTGTGGTGTACAACGCTGTTCGTAAGGCTTTCAATTTTTCGCTTCAGAGCTGAATTTTCTGTACGATATATAAACTTTCCGTACAACTGTACAACCTTTATCCTGTAATGCACATTATCATACGTACAGTATACAAACTTCTGTTTTTTTTTTGTATTGTTTTTAAACATTTTCGTATAGTCTAGTTACTAAATTCTAATATATATTTTTATCAGACAGACGTCTTAAAAAAGTATATTTTTAATTATATCTAACCGTTCCCTTCTAACGTCTTTAACTACTCCCCCTCTTATCCATGTACCCTCTTCTTCCTCGTGTATAATGGGTTGTTCTATAATTGACTATAATCTATAGCTTTGTCGTGAAGTTTTGACGTATCTTCGTCCCGAATCTTATATCTATAAGACTGTGGCTCCCTCAACGTGTGTTGGCTACACTGCTGTTACGTCGGCTGCGGTGGTAGGCATGGCAACACTGGGGGGGGGGGGGGGGGGGGGGGGGCAGGACTCGTGGATAAATATTTGTTATTTTCTTTCAGGCAAGCAGAACATGCACGAGGTCCCGGAGAACGTAGTGATGAACACCAGGGGGGAAGGGGGGAAATCATTATTTGGCCAATTTTTGGCGTTCAATTAGCGTAGATTCATGTGGGTAATTAGCGGTCAATAGAGCCATATAGCTGGTATCTGCACTGAAGGGAAGTTCAGCCACGTATTAAGAATGGAGATCAGGCGACTTAATTACCTTAACCTCTCCCCCCCATCTGCCCCTCTACCCCTCCCCTCTACCCCTCCCCCTCTGCCCCTCCACCCCTCCCCTCCCCTCTACCCCTCCCCCCTCCCCCTCTGCCCCTCCCTCCCCTCCCTCCCCCTCAATAATTTCCCCGGGAGTATAAATATGTTTTGGCCAGAACAGGAGGTTCTAATCATCCGGAGGTTCTAATTATCCGGAGGTTCTAATCATCCGGAGGTTCTAATTATCCGGGGGTTCTAATCATCCGGAGGTTCTAATCATCCGGGGGTTCTAATTATCCGGGGGTTCTAATTATCCGGGGGTTCTAATTATCCGGGGGTTCTAATCATCCGGGGGTTCTAATTATCCGGGGTTCTAATTATCCGGGGTTCTAATTATCCGGGGGTTCTAATCATCTGGAGGTTCTAATTATCCGGGGGTTCTAATTATCCGGGGGTTCTAATCATCCGGGGGTTCTAATCATCCGGAGGTTCGAATTATCCGGGGGTTCTAATTATCCGGAGGTTCTAATTATCCGGGGGTTCTAATCATCCGGGGGTTCTAATTATCCGGGGGTTCTAATTATCCGGGGTTCTAATTATCCGGGGGTTCTAATCATCCGGAGGTTCTAATTATCCGGGGGTTCTAATTATCCGGGGGTTCTAATTATCCGGGGGTTCTAATCATCCGGGGGTTCTAATCATCCGGAGGTTCTAATTATCCGGGGGTTCTAATTATCCGGGGGTTCTAATTATCCGGGGGTTCTAATTATCCGGAGTGTTCGTGGTTTTGAACACGGGATGATGGTGATTTGCGGGCGCTTCGTTAATAGCCATCGCCATGATAGTTAAGGGTTGTTATCGGTGATCGTGATGACGTGTGTGTGTGTGAAGTGGTGGTTGTGTGTAAGCCGAGATAACATCACGTAACGACTCCACTCCCTCATCTTCACCCTTTGCTCTTCCTCCTCCTCCTCCTTCTCCCCTCCTCCTCCTCCTTCTCCCCTCCTCCTCCTCCTTCTCCCCTCCTCCTCCTCCTTCTCCCCTCCTCCTCCTCCTTCTCCCCTCCTCCTTCTCCCCTCCTCCTCCTCCTTCTCCCCTCCTCCTCCTCCTTCTCCCCTCCTCCTTCTCCCCTCCTCCTCCTCCTTCTCCCCTCCTCCTCCTCCTCCCTCCTCCTCCCTCCCCTCTCCCCTCCTCTCCCCCTTGTTATCGAAGAAAGTTGTTTTCTTTTTCTAAGTAATCCAGATGAATGTGGGTGAAACTTAGGTAGGCTTTGAGGGGGGAAGGAGGGGAGGAGGAAGAGGGAAGGGGAAAGGAGGAAGGGGGGAAGGGGAAGGGGGAAGGAGGAGCGCCAGCAGTGCACACGTGAGTTGGGGAGGAGGGGGCGATGGTGAGGGGGAGAGGCAGTGGGAGCGGAGGTGGTGGTGCCAAGAGGAGGGGGGAGGGGGTGGGCGCTGGGGAGTGTGTGTGTGTGTGTGTGTGTGGGGAGGGAGAGAGAGAGAGAGAGAGCTGGAGACTCATGACGTGGACATTATATAACCCGGTCAGGCAGTGGTGGCACTCGGCACTCCCTCCCTCCCTCCCCCCCTTACCAAACCCCCCCCACCCCACGCTCTCACACCCCCCCCCCCTTACTCCACCACCTCCACCAACACGGGAGGGAGGTGGTGGGGGGGGGGGCCGGAGGGCAGGGCCCAGTAGGTTGGTGTGTGTGTGTGTGTGTGTGTGTGTGTGTGTGTGTGTGTGTCTGTGTGTACCACCCCCCCATTTCCCAGGGGAGGGGTGTCTCCCCAGCACCCCCCTCCCTCCCCCAGTACCTCGCCGCTGGAACTCAACGGAGGTCCCGAATCCCGGATATGAGGTGGGAGCGGCGGAGGCTTTGGCACCGCAGCAGGCAGTTGTGTTGGGAACGAGTCTCCCTGTGTGTGTGTGTGTGTGGGGGGGGGGGGAGGGGGGGGAAGAGTGGGGGGAGAGGTGGGGGGGAGGGGGGAGGAGTGGGGGGGGAGGGGGAAGAGGGGAGGGAAGTGGGCGGAACCAACTCTAGAAGGTCGTCGGTCCAAGAACAACAGACCCCTTTATATATATATATATATATATATATATATATATATATATATATATATATAGGATCCTATGTATATATGTTGGAGGAAGTAGGAACATTTTGACACTATGGTTCAGTAAGGCCCTGAGGTGTGTGTGTGTGTGTGTGTGTGTGTGTGTAATTGCCTATGTGTACATCTATATATATATATGTGCTCTCTACATAATCCCCTATATCTGGCTCAGCACACACACACACATATATATATGTATATATATGTATATACGATCCCCAATTCCCTCCTCCACGTAATCCTATAGCTGCCACGACGGTCGTACGAAACAATGACGTCTAATTCTTTTTCCCTTCGTGAGTATGATGAATTTTCGATGAATTACGTGTCGATTATATTTGTGTATATATATTGTTTGGTGTCGACCTGTGTGGGTTAGGGCGGGTGGGTGGGTGGGTGGCGAGTGTTGGTAATATGGCACATCTCGTAGCCTGGGATGGCTGCGTCCCACCGACGGCACTTGGCAACATTGTCCACATTCCACTGGAGTACGAACACGTGACTTGGAGTAAGGTAACACTGCTGCTGCTGCTCCTGCTGCTGCTGTAGCTGCTGCTGTATCTGGTGTATCTACTGCTGCTGCTCCTGCTGCTGCTGCAGCTACTGTATCTGCTGCTGCTGCTGTTGCTGCTGCTTCTACTGCTGCTGTATCTGTTGCTTTTGTTCTTGCTACTGCTGTTGCTACAGCTGTATCGGGTACTGTATCTGCTGCTCTTGCCTGTTGTTTTAGCGTTCGGAGCTGTGTCTCCTGCTGTTTGCTCTGCCGATCTGCTGCTCCTGCTGCTGCTGCTGCTGCTCTGGATCTTCGTATTGTCGTTGCTGTTATTATTATCTTTCTGTTACCTTCTGTTAGCACTCGTCCTGTTGATGTTGTTATTGCCGGTGCAGCTGTTCCTGTTAGTTCTCATACTGTTGTGACCGTTGTTGAAGCTGCCTGATACCCCCACCGGGTCTGCTGTTTCACCCTCTGCGCAGCTGCTGCTGTTCCTGGCAGTTTAAAGGTGAAGGTGTTGCTGGAGCTACTTACATTGCTGCTGCTGCTCCTCCTCCTCCTCCTGTGATTGTGTAAGTTGGGAGTGCCAGAGTTGTTTATCTCAAGGGCTGTTGTCCTTCCCCGGGCTGTTCTTGCTGCTGCTGCTGCTGCTCCTCTTCTTATCTTTCTTCTTCTTCGTCTCCTTCTTTATCATCTTTTTCTCTGTTCTCCCTCTTCTTCTTCTTCTTCTTCTTCTTATTATTATTATTATTATTATTATCATTATTATTATTATTATTATTATTATTATTATTATTATTATCATTATTATTATTATTATTATTATTATTATTATTATTATTATTATTATTATTGTTATTATTATTATTGTTATTATTATCATTATTATTATTATCATTATCATTGTTATTATTATTGTTATTATCATTATTATTATTAGTGTTATTATCATTATTATTATCTATCATTATTCTTTTTTATAATTATTATTTTCATTATCATTATTATTATTATTATTATTATTATCATTATTATTATTATCATTATCATTATTATTATTATCATTATTGTCATCATTATCATTTATCCTCATTCTTCTTCTTCTTTTTGTTTTGGTGCCACAGCTGGTGGTGCTGCTGTATTTGGTGTAGCTGGTGCAGCAGCAGCTGGTGGTGGTGGTGCAGCTGGTGGTGCTGCTGCTGTAGGTGATGTAGCTGGTGCAGCAGCTGCTGCTGTAGGTGATGTAGCTGGTGCAGCAGCAGTTGGTGATGGTGGTGCAGCTGGTGCCGGGGGTTCTCGCCTCGGCCGGTCGGCGGTCCTCCCCACCGCTGAGTGATGTTGCTGCAGCTGCCCTTGTTTAACCCTGAACCCCCAACACTAACATTTGCTCTCTCTCTCTCTCTCTCTCTCTCTCTCTCTCTCTCTCTCTCTCTCTCTCTCTCTCTCTCTCTCTCTCTCTCTCTCTCTCTCACACACACACACACACACACACACACACACACACATATATATATATATATATATATATATATATATATATATATATATATATATAGAGAGAGAGAGAGAGAGAGAGAGAGAGAGAGAGAGAGAGAAGAGAGAGAGAGATCCTAGGAAGGAAGCATAGCCTTACTAGGAGTCTCCCTTGGGCGGTAGATGATGATGAAGGGTGGGGAGAGAGCGTGCGTTAGGGCTTAGCTAAGATGGTTGGTTCTTCAGGATCCGCCGTGAACCACACAGGTGGTGACGAGCCAGGCATTGTCTGACACCCCCCCCCTCGACGAGAACCCCCTCCAGAGGACCTTCGGAACTGGACGGACCTCTCTGAGGGCGGCAACGAACCATATCAGTGGCTGGATGATGTCCCGTCTGAGGTCACAATCAAGAAGTGAGAAACAGATGGAGAGAATAGATAGATTAGTAGGTTGATAGAGTGATAGATATGTTGGTAGATAGATAGATGGATAGATAGGTAGGTAGGTAGGAATGAAAAGATACATGATTTACATATAAATAGGTAGGTAGGTACGTACGTACATACATAGATGGTTATATAGATATAGATTACACTTTCTTTATCAAATTTTTTAAACTCTTTTTCCTTTATTTCCTAGAAATTAATTTTGATTTTATACTCGACTCTCTTCTTACTTTTCTTTCTTCCGGCAGCTGACGCGCTCGTCACATTATTTCTGCTTTTCTTTTCGCTAAGTCTTAAGTGCAAACATTCCTCAAATACTTTTCTTGCTTTTGTTCAAGTAAGTTCTCCGTGTGTGTGTGTGTGTGTGTGTGTGTGTGTGTGTGTGTCTGTGTGTGTGTCTGTGTATGTGATTACCATTTTCATTGCTAATTGCAATTACTAACTGTGTGTTAAGGGGAGAGAGTATTTCAGTCGTGTTGCCCAGTCTTTTGAGCTTATTCCTGTCTGTATATACATTGTTCCTTGCAGTAGGTGTGTTTATCAGTATAGATTTGTATACTCCAACCTCCTCCAGCCATCTTTGCTTTCAGGGTTGACCACCCTGATCATTATGTCTTCTAGTATAAGTATAAGTGATTCTCCACATATTCCTCATGTTTTTTTCTATTACTGATAACCAATTTTACCACGGTTACCACAAAGAGAGATTTTATAGCATACACTTGTTGTATGTGATTTCCGTAAGGTCGCATGAATCGTGTACAGAAGATATCTCAAAATTCTCTCTCTAATAGTATATATAAGCCACTGAAATACCCTCGACCCCCACCCCTATGCAGTCCACTGTACCATAACTACAAACGTAACCTTAGGTAAGGAAAGTTAAAAACCTTGAAAGTTACAATCACATGTAAACACGATCTTTATTCTGTGAAGTTATAGTTTTTGTTTTCTTTCTCTCTCACTCAGAGCCAAGCAGCTGTGTAAAAATATTTGCCCCTGTCATCAGGGTCTCCCCCCCCCCCCGCACACACCCCCCAACACCCCACCTCTGACGTGACGATGGACCCTTCCCTATCCCATGGGTCAAGGAGGTCATGCTGTAGGGTGATTCATCCCGTCGCTGACCATTCTCCTATCGCCCTGCAAAATGGTGGTCGTGATGGGTGTGTGTGTGTGTGTGTGTGTGTGTGTGTGTGTGTGTGTGTGTGTGTGACCGACTCCCTCTTTGGAGATCTTGACCGAAATCTGGGGTATGGTGAGGCAGGGAGCGGAGGTTGAGTGATAGGGGGATGTGGTTGACTTTGACGTCCCCTCACCCACCTCCCTCCCTCCCTCGTCCATCCCACGAGCAGGACGGAGAGAGATCACTCGCGCACGACGCTCCCGTTCGTGCTCGGCGGGTCTTCGTCGTGGC
This sequence comes from Panulirus ornatus, assembly GCF_036320965.1. Classification (NCBI taxonomy): domain Eukaryota; kingdom Metazoa; phylum Arthropoda; class Malacostraca; order Decapoda; family Palinuridae; genus Panulirus; species Panulirus ornatus. The sequence continues at coordinate 5,250,510 of NC_092227.1, forward strand.
GAAGGGGGGGGAGGGATTTGCACCGTCGTGCCCAAGGATCGTGGTGTCGTGCTCTGCGATCTCTCGTCGTGCTGCGGGATCGACCCACGCAGTCGTCCTCAAAGGGTCGTCGTCTCGTCGTGGGGAGAAAAGGTTCACTGACCTCCATCAGTGTTTGCTTCTTTTTCTCCTTTTATTTTTTTTTTCTTTCTCTGTTTCTCGTGTTTTTGTCGTGAGGTCCTTGACACCCACCCACCCCCGGGACTGAACTTGACTCACGGCGTCACGACTGACTTGCTGGCGACAGTGTCTTTGTGTGTCCCTCTCACGTGACGAGACGCCGTCGGCCACCATCACACACACACACACACACACACACACACACACACACACACCACACATGGGAGGTGGTCGTCGGCACACCTGGGGAAAATAATTCATATAGTCAATAGGGAAGAAAAATCAACTACCATCATGACTCTGTACTTCACATCATCTGTACTCACGGCGTCCGTGGCTCATGATCCCTTGACACTCACTCAACCCCTGGATCTGTAACATTGACTCACGTACAGACTGACTGCTGGCGCGGCTGTGTGTTTACACGAGGCGCCGTTCTGGGCCACATCCACACAACAGAATACGATCCACAGCACCCACCCAATGGAGGTAGGTCGACGCTAATGGGAAAGATGACTAAAGTCAACTATGGCCCATAGACCGTATGTAGTGCCATCTGTGTACTGCCCCCACATTGTGTCTAAGGCCAGCTGTTAAGCCCAGAATAGGAGAGTTGAGCTGATTACACCAGCCTGAGATGAGTGAGCTAATCGGAGCTGGGGGAAGGGCCGTGCAGTAGGAGGTAAAAACAGGGAGGAGGAGTGGGAAGGCCGTGCAGGGAGGAAGGAGGCGTAGGAGTGGGAGGAGGTGGGGGACGGGTCCGGGAACTGGTGGGGCGGGACCCCTTGCTGGTTCTATTGCTAGTGTTGGTCGGCGGCTCCTGACTCAACACACCCACAATCGCTATTTAACTGCCCTGATCCAGTTCTGGTTTTATATTTAAGAAAGGTTACGAGAATCAAATGACCCTCATTATCATACAAATGTATATGATGTTCAAGTGTGTGTGTGGTGTGTGTGTGTGTGTGTATTTGAAAATAAGCCCATAAGTATGTTAAAAGTTTATAAGTGTGTCTTGTCGTTTGTGTATCTTTATAAATAGATAAACCAATAAATCAATAATCTAAAATTACATAAATAGATTATATATATATATATATATATATATATATATATATATATATATATATATATATATATATATATATATATATATATATATATCCCTGGGGAAAGGGAAGAAACAGTACCACTCTAGTATTCCCTGTGTGACGTAAAAGGCATCTAAAAGTGGCAGGAGCGCTAGGGACAGACAGGTGGCATGTTAGGGGAGAGGAACCTGGATGTTCTGGCTCTGAGTGAAACTGAACTCAAGGGTAAAGAAAGAAGAATGGTTTAGAAATGAGTTAGAGGTCGAATCACGGGTTAATGTAAAGATAAGAAGCTAAAATGAAAGGGGAGTAGTACTTCTGCCGAAGGAGGAGTTCTGGAAATGTGTATAAGAGTGGAGGTAAGTGAGCCATAGACTGATGTGGATAAAACTGAGAATGGATTGGGAGAGGTTGATGATAATTTTTAGTGATTTATGCATCTGGTGTTGAAAGGCGTAAGGAAGAGAGGCGTGTGTTTTGGGAGAAGCTGAGTGGGAGCGTCAGCAATTTTGCTACGAAAGACAGAGTATAAGGAATGGATGATTTGAATATGCCAGAGTGAATGTTGTGTTGTGTGTGTGTGTGTGTGTGTGTGTGTGTGTGTGTGTGTGTGTGTGTGTGTGTCTGTGTATCTTTGTGTGTGTCTGTGTGTGTTTTATCACAATATACACACAAACCAAAACTGGATCAGCCTAGTTGAATGCCGAGTGTTGATGTGGATTTCCAGAGGCGAGCATTAATGGACACCTTATTCAGTGGTCAGTAGATCGAAGATTAAACCCAAATTGAATATAACAAGCGACAAGTCTCACAGATGTCTTTCCTAATTGGACTAAAGTGATCAGTGGTGTCCCCGCAGGGTTCAGCCTTGGGGCCTCAGCTCTTTCTGATCTGTGTGAACGATTCACCAGGACTCAACCCAGTTCGTACATAGACGTGTTGACGGTTCCTTGCTAAATACGTGGGTTTAGTAAGGAGTATTGTTGACGACTGCAACAACCAACTAGTACACGTGAACGGGATCTCTCGTCAGTCAACTACAGGTTAAGTAACAGTGAACCCGGCGGGATACAAAGTGATGAAGATGGAACGCTGTGAAATGAGACCGGGGTTATGCGACTGTAATTTCGCGCGGAACAAATTGGGGGAGAGATTTACGCGAGAGAGAGAGAGAGAGAGAGAGAGAGAGAGAGAGAGAGAGAGAGAGAGAGAGAGAGAGAGAGAGACGTGGCGGATGACAACGTACCCAATCTGTCACCGAGAACACCACGATAGAGGAGAATTGGGAGGAAGAAGCGTATACTTCGCACGGGTCATAGGCATCCCAGAACAGGTCCACGAGCGACCAGCACACAAGACTCTGTGGCTACAAGTGAGGAACGCTAAGACGCAACGAGAAGACAGCACTCGTAAACATTTCCCTAATTGGAAGACAGGAGAGAGGAGGAGGAGGAGGAGGAGGAGACTTCTGCACAAACGTCCAAGATTTTGAACACGGATTTTACGACGCCGACAGCAGAGCACCTCTTGGAAACAGGAATGAAGACTCGCTAAGGAGAAGACACTGTGACAAACTAAACAGAAAGCGAGCGAGAAAAAATAAAGGAGGAATGCGAAGGAATGCTTTGTAAAGTACGAGAATTATGGATGAGAGCGAGAGAGAGAGAGAGAGAGAGAGAGAGAGAGAGAGAGAGAGAGAGAGAGAGAGAGAGAGAGCAAAGTAACAAGCTCAGACAGAGAGAGAAAGAAAGAAAGACCCCAGCAAGGGAACAAATAAATATATGTGGGTTAGGAGAGGTCACTGTACTTCGGGCCAACAAAAGCATTATATCAACACGGTCTAAACAAGACTTTTAAGTGACGTCACTCGTGACCTGGATTGACCCCCCGCCATTCCTGGTGGTCCATATACCTCTGGCATACCTGACCTGACCACGACATGACTCTTGCAAAGTGGGTTTTGATGTTCTTGCGCTTCCTCATATATATATATATATATATATATATATATATATATATATATATATATATATATATATATATATATATATATATATATACAGACACCTCCGTAAATATATATATGTATATATTTGTATCAATACGTTTTCCCCTGAATCTGTACACATCTCTCCTGCAGTGTTCGGACATGACTCACCTCCCACCACACTCCCTTAGTCCTCCCCCAGCCCACCCTCCCTCCCCTCCCCCTTTTGTCCCTCCTCCTCCTCCTCCTGAAGGAGTGGCTTGCCAAGGTGGCACAGTAGAGGCCGCCAGCTGGGCTAAGCAGCTGAGGATTTTATCGTACCCATCATCCGTGGACCGGCAAGGCGTCTACCTTCTTATTTATGACGCTGCCCTCCTTACCTCTCTCTCTCTCTCTCTCTCTCTCTCTCTCTCTCTCTCTCTCTCTCTCTCTCTCTCTCTCTCTCTCTCTCTCTCTCTCTCTCTTTCTCTCTCTCTCTCATCGGAAGGCGCGCGGGGAACGCCACCACTTCAGTGCCTGTCAAGTTTCACCCCTGTGTTCCAGGTGGCTGTGTTTTGTCTCCTCTTGCCTCACCCGCACGTGAGTGAGCTGGTCTGGATGTGTCAGTCAGTCCACAGGCGTGGTGCAAATCCCTCCACCTCGCCCATGACACTTGACAAACGCGTAGCTCGCACCGCTCGTTCCTCAACTCGCACCACTCGTTCGTCAACTCGCGCCACTCGTTCGTCAACTCGCACCACTCGTTCGTCGACTCGCACCACTCGTTCGTCAACTCGCACCGCTCCATCTTCGTCGCCCTCAATTCTCCTGCTGACCCTGCCTTCCTTTGGCCCAATCTCGTTGTAAATACTCCTAAGTAAAACCTCATCCCTCCTGCTTGGGAGACAAGGGTAGGATTGGTATCTACCAAGGCGTTGTGGTAATTAGTTTCGTGGATTTGATTCGGAGATTGGGATGTGACTGCATAGGGATGTGACTGTATAGGGATGTGACTGTATAGGGATGTGAATGTATAAGGGTATGACTATAAAGATGTGACTATAGGGGTGTGACTGTATAGGGTATGACATGATAAGAGATTTGACTGGCTTAGGATATGACTGTATAAGAGTACAACTGTACATGAATGTGACTGTATAGGGGTATGAGTGTTCAGGGATATGACTGAACAGAGCTATGACTGTATAGGGATAAGACTGTGTACGGGTATAACTGTTTAGGCATGTGACTATTGGGATATGACTGTATAAGAACATGACTGTATTCTATCGTAATTACGAGTAGCAATGAATCAGAGACGAGAATAAATCCTTTAAAACCCCCTCAGGAACCATTGAAGACCCGTACTAAAAATTTAATCGTTCTTTTAAGTTTATATTTTTCATTGATTTTTGGGCCAAATATGTTACGGCAAAACAGAAGAATCACCAACTCTGTATAGCTTCCTCTGTTTCAGGACTAATACATCTGACGTTCATTGTTTTAAATCTTATTTAAGCAGACTGAGAACCCCTATTATATCTAAGTCTCCCCATCTCCCATACAGGCCATGTTCCTGGTTCATTAGTTCACAAGTTGATCAGAGTAATGGAGAGTGAGGAAGGCGAAAAGCAGAAACAGACTGGAAAATCTAGAATGGAGTCTATCAAATAATGCGAAGAAGAAATGAACCCGTTGGATATTGTAGGAAGGAACCAAGCGAGAGTTCACGCTGGCCGTAGTCCCACAAAGCTGGGCATTTGAGCAGAGGGTAAAAGGTCGGTGGAAGGAAAGAGTCAAATAGAGAAGGAAAGAATCAGATGTATGAAAAGCGTCCGGCACAAGCAGACAGTAGCAGGGCCACGGACTGAGACACTGTCTTGAAATAGACGTGGAAACAGATAGCAGCGGCCTTCATACAGACCGGCACACAGACAAATAGATCACAGTAGCCTTTATACAGACTAGCAAATAGACAGACAGATAACAACAGCCTTCACACAGACTAGCAAATGGACAAGCAGATAATAGCAGCCCTCACACACAGAGACTAGCAAACAGACAGACAGGCACACAGACAGACAAACAGCATTACCAGGATAACGATCCACACAGGCCCCCCCAGAGACAGAAGACAACAGCCACAGACAAATACCCAAGCCAACTGACTGACCAAGAGACACAGAGAAGAGACAGAGAGAGAGAGAGACACACACACACACACACAAACACACCAGCCAGCGACAGACGTCCAGAGCAGCGAATTGACTGACAGAGACGCGCGGAGAATCAGACAGCAGCAGCCAACCAACGGGAGGAGGACACATGACTAAAACGCCCTTGATAAACCCGGGCAGACATATTCTGTTACAACAGTTAGTGCGTGCCCCCGAGGAGACCTAGGAGGGAGGGATGGGAGACCTTGTGCGCGGAATCCAGGCGGCGAAGCCTGGCTAACTTCGGGTTATTATCACTTGGCTAATTGGTAAGAGCTGAGAGAGAATAATTAAGTGGCATTACGTCTTGCATAACGTCTCTAATTACCCTATGAGGAAATACATCAGCGTGGCTTTGACGGGAGTTCAACTCCTGGATCATGTTGCCGGTCTCAAGTTCCCTACGGGGTCCGCCTTCTCTCTCTCTCTCTCTCTCTCTCTCTCTCTCTCTCTCTCTCTCTCTCTCTCTCTCTCTCTCTCTCGCTGGCCCAACTGAGGCTTCGTCGTCTAGGTGAGGACTTGTCGTCGTTCAGGGGATATTAACTTTGTTTTGTCGTGGAGATGAAGGTGTGTATGTGGGGAAGGTAAGGAATTGGTCGTTTGAAATCTGAGCTTTTTTCTCTCAGGTTAATGGTTGTCGTTCCTGGGAGTGTTTGCCGTCCAGGTATCAGTTTGTCGTTGAAGTAGAGGGGCTGTTTTCGAGAAGCAGGTTTGTCGTTCAAACGCAAGCTTGCCATTTAGGTGCATGTTTGTCGTGCAGTGTGTAGGTGTGTTAAGTGGAAGTTTGTCGCTTACGTGCAGGCCCGTCTACTAGCTACAGGTCTGTCGTTTAGGTACAGGTCGTCTGTCTTACTTTTGAGGATTTTGAGGGGATTATGTCCTGGGTATTCTGTGTTGAGCTGAGGATTTTGTCGTTGCGATAGGGAGTTTGCAGGGAAGACTGGAGCTTGTCGTTCAGGTAACGACGTGTCATCCAAGCGAGGCTTTGTCGTCCAGAAGAACACTCGTCATCCATGTGTGTATTTATATCATCCAGGAGAACACTCGTCATCCATACGAGGATTCATCACCCAGGCAAGTATTCATCACTCATGCAAGTATTCATCACTCATGCAAGTATTCATCACCCAGGCAAGTATTCATCATTCATGCAAGTATTCATCACCCAGGCAAGTATTCATCACCCAGGCACGTATTCATCACTCATGCGAGTATTCATCACTCATGCAAGTACTCATCACCCAGCTGAGGTTCAGGACGCATCAGTCAGGTGGTGGAGCTGATCCTCACCTGGTGATGAGCCACTGGTAACGCCAGCCCAGGCCGGGGTGAGGCGGGCAGGACCGCTGCTCCTGGAGAGAAAGCTTGGACGAGAGAGAGAGAGAGAGAGAGAGAGAGAGAGAGAGAGAGAGAGAGAGAGAGAGAGAGAGAGAGAGAATACCGGGGGAGAAAGTTTTCTGGACTCTGGACCCAGCCCGGGGCCGAGGTAAGGCTGGCTACGGACGATGAAACTGAAAGTACAGTATGGGGGGGAAACGGCGAGGACGGATGGGATGGGGAGGGGACGGTGTTGGGGTAGATGGCATGGTGGGAGGGATGGAGGTTAAGGTAGCAGTACAGAAGGTAAGGTAAGTGAAGGTAATGGCACAGAGAGTAAGGTAGGGCAAAGTAGAGTAGAGCCACTGGATAACGTAACAAAGATAAGGCAAAGTAGCTTTAAAAAACAGTGTATATTATAGAAGAAGAAGAAGAAGAAGAAGAAGAGGAAGAAAAGTACAGGAGTAGAGTAAAAAGATATTACATAGTACAGAAGTTGTTCATAAAGAAGGCATCAGAAGGATGCCTGACACTCGCGATATGATAATTAAGATAGTAGGAAATAGTTAACCAGGTCTGGGGGTGGAGGAGGGCGGGAGGTAACCGCTTGACTAATTCATCTCCTGTCAGTTTTATGGATCGAGTTCGGGTCCCCGAAGGTGCTGGACCTGTCGAAGGCCAGAGCACCGAAGAAGTGGAGATAGAGAAACCTGAGGAGGTGGCGGTGCGTGGATGTGGATGGCTTTAACACTCGTAGTTGAGGTGATGGTACAGAAAAAAAAAGGGATTGAAATCTGTCATCACTCGTAACCTTAATGGTCTGTATCAGCAGAAGGAAGTAGGAAGACACCCCTGACCTTATTCCTTGATGTGTGTCGTAATAACAACTGAGATGGGAAAAGCTGCTGAGGTATTTCTTTCCTGACCTCAGCGGACGAGGACAGTTTGTGCTGAGCCAGAAGCAACGGGGGATGTGCCTTCAGTTACCCAACCGTACGTATCCTCCCACAGTGGTTGACCTGGAAGCTGAGCTCAGCTTACAGATCAACCACTGTGGAGGGGAAAAGTGCGACTGACCAACTTGAAGGCACAACCTCCTAGTGTCTAACGAGGTTCCTATAGGAGCGCCCATCGGGGAACCCTCCTCACTTGTTAAGCACATCCAGGCACAAGGACCCAGGGTGTCGTAGCATTTCCCCCCTCCTCCTACAAGGACTTTCACCTTCGTTAATGCCTTGTTGCATAAACTCACCCCGTTATCTTTGCTTGCTTGGATATACCAACCACCCGTTGCCGATGGGACGCTATTTGGGCCGTAGTCCTGCTTATATTAGCATTAATGACGTCCCTCTCATGTTAGGTAACCGGCCCAGGATCGCGTGACCTAAAAATGATCTTCTTGACCTGAAAGGCTGGGTGGGTCGCTAAAGGACCCTGACGTCACATGTGGACTTCTGTAGAGTCCTGTCTGTATGTTGACTTTCGTGGAGTCCTGCTTATATGTGGTCTTCTATGGGGTCCTGTCTGTACGTGGTCTCCTATGGGGTCCTGTCTATGTGTGGTCTCCTATGGGTCCCTGTCTATGTGTGGTCTCCTATGGGGTCCTGTTTATATGTGGACTCTCGTGGATTTCTTTCTATAAAGGTCCCTGACCTTCCTTATAACAGACATATCTCCTTCGGAAAAGGATAATGATTATCACCATTATGTGATTATTATTACCTTTTTGCTATAATTATTACAATGATTTTCGTCTTATACGATAACCATTACCCCAATGCTATAGTTATTACCTTATGGTATAATGATTGTCTTTATGCAGTATTCCTTACCTTCATATGATAATCACCACCCTTATGTGTTAAGTAATACCCTTATGCTTTAATTATGACCCTTATGTGATACTTGTTCCCCTTATGTGATGGTTATATTGGCCTTGTGCTATAATCATCACACCTGTGATAATGATTTCCCTTATAGATGATTATTACCCTCGTAGGATAATCATTATTGCGATAAGAGAGGACATTGTGTCCAATCAGAGTTAATCCAAACATTAGGAGACCCCCGGGAAAGAGATTCCACACTTCGTGATGTTTGGTAGTTCAAGCGTCCACAGAACCAGCCGATTTTAGCCTTCGCATTTTGATCCCTCACATTTCGGAGGTTAGGGCATTCTCCAGCGCTCACTAGTCGCGTTGGTCTGTGTTCCTTTGTTGCTGGAGTTGCTCAAGTTATTCCCACCCCAACAGCCGCCCTCCTTGTTAGAATCATCTGGCACGGCAGTAAAACCGATGGCCGGAGATACATTTTATGTGCTAAACACTTATCCAAACAGTTTCATGAAAACGCTATTTATCTGGCGTTTACTTAAAAGGGTGAACTATGCACTTCGCGTCCGAGAGACTGTATTTATGGCATGCTTGGCTCCATGTTGACATCTTTCTTTCCCTCCGACTCGAACGCTCGCCTCGGCTTAATCACCGTGAATTAACTGTTGTTTTGCAAGCAACACGGCAAGAGCATGCGGCCAGATAGAGAGATGTACATACTTCTATATTCCCTAGATATATATATATATATATATATATATATATATATATATATATATATATATATATATTGTTATACATATTCGCCATTTCCCGAGTTAGCGAGGTAGCGCTAAGAACATGCTTTGAGTTGACGGGAGTTCTGTCGCCAGATATGCCAAACACAAAGAGGTTCGCCTCAGATGACCTGCTGAATGACTGGCCCAGCTCTCCACAGGATTGATGGGAGAGGCAACCAGCCGGACGGAGTGCCATCATATGCATGGAAGATGAGGCAGGCAACTGCTGAGGGAGTGTGGATGTGATCCTCCGTTGACTGATACGTATTTGGAGCTCAGAGATTCAAAGAGGTTCCGTAGGTCACAGGGAACAGAAAAAGTTTATGTAGTATAGGATCTTCTCGATATATTTTGTGTTCAGCTGAGATATAGGCACTAGGTCCCTGAGAAGATATAGGCACTCTGTCTCTGAGAAGATATAGGCACTCGGTCTCTGAGAAGATATATAACTCATTAGTTTTCAGAGTTTTAATGACTTTCGTTTCCCGCCCATCGAATGATCTAAGTACGAGGGAGCACACAGCTTTCTACTTCAGCGCCTCAGCAGAGTTATCGCGGGTGGAAACTCAAGTTGCGTCATCGTCACATTTTCTCTGTAGGAAACTTATGCTCATCTTTTTTTTACATGTGTTTTAGTAACTTATGTCTTTTATCAATACAGTGAATATAAAAAAAAGATGAGGGCCAATAAAAGAAGGTAAAATTAAAAAAAAGATATACACACACACACATACACGTATATATGACACGTATATATGACTTAGAATTCAAGATTAAGAGACAAGGTAAGACGAGTGAAAAACTCTCTCCCCGTATCACACAAATAGTAATCCCACACACACACACACACACACACACACACACACACACACACACACACACACACACACACACATTCCCCAAACGCAATACCCCGTGTCTTTTAGCAGAAATTTACAGTTACCAGAATTACCTTTTCCCTTACCTGAAACGTTGAATTTGCATATCAGGCGACCTGTTGAATGCATCGTACGTCTTGCCCGCTAAACCTGGGGGATGAAGATTTCACACTTATCATCAGATTAACGACCATGAAATCAGTGACAAGCAGGCCATTAAATGGTCCTCACGCAAGCCACTAAATCTCATCTTAACACGCGCGCAGACCGCCTTTTGTGTTTATTCTGAGCATTACCGAATATGAGGGAACTCATCTGGAGAGCCACACACAGCTCGCCTCAACAGCTTTTAAAGAAGCTTTCACTAAAGTGGATACACGTCATCCATTTCGGAGCGCGGTTCCCCTTGAGTCGCATTTGCGAATGTAGTCAAAGATTTGGACTCCCAAAGGAAAGAGCTGAACATGGACGCATGAAGAAGATACAAGGAGGAACCCGTCGTGCAGATACATGAGGGAGTAGGTAGCTCACTCATGCGAGGTTAAGGTCAACGACACGACCTGTAGTAACTAATTAGTGCGTGTTGATTGATTAAGAATCTAATTAACACAATAATGGGTCATTATGCTCCTCCCGCTGTTTTGTGGGATGCGGTGAGTCTTTGACTTGTATT
>NC_092227.1:5266420-5268920 GCF_036320965.1 Panulirus ornatus
CTGTCCAATCTACACATGCGACTAATTTCCCTCCTATAGCTTCGTGTATCTTCACACCCTCCTGACAACGGTGTCCACCGAGCTGCTCCCTCACCTCACTAGTGCACACTTCTGTAGTCCAGCCAGACTGTGGCGAAAAATCTCACTTCAGTTCTTCTTGGGCATCTGCCACTTTTGTGTCTTACTTTAGTCTTGTCAGTAACTGCTTTTCCCTTTCCCTCCTCTCTCCCCTTTTCTGCATTTCAACCAATATACGAATGACTGGTTAACACTCCGCGACATGTTGTGTCCGCATTCCCCTCACACACACACACACACACACACACACACACACACACACACACACACACACACACACACACACATACATAATGCATAGGGTTTTTCACAGTGAAGACATTATAATCCTATGTGGACTGCCAGAAAGCATTTGACACTTTTCTCCTGGGAGGCTGATGCGAAGGCTGGATCACCAAGCAGGAATAAAACTCCTCCGATGGATAGAAAAGATCATTTTAGTGGAAGGGAACAAAGGACGTGTATATCAAAGAACCTCATCGAAATGGGAGGATATGAGCAGTGGAGTTCCACAGGGTTCTATACGACGACCGTCACTCCTCCTGATATGTGCGAATGACTGGCCTACCCTGAATATGTTTCCAAATGATGCAACGATCATGAGGGAAGTGAAGAGCACGGAGGATTGCATCAACTTACAAGGGGACCTAGACACACTCCACAAAGTTGGTGATTACTGAAATTCGACTATGATGAAGATGGGATACTCTGAAAGTCTCATTGTGGATAATAATTAGCAGGAACTAAGCTTCAGGATTCTGTGTGAGAGGGACCTCAGAGCTGACACTCAGGAGAGTATTGAAGGGGAACAAACTCCCTCTGCTGGCAAATTTTAGGGTCGCTATCGTGTCTATGGATGAGGAAATAGTTAGCAAGCTGTCAGTATCGTACATTAAGCCTGAAATACGTAGATTATGCTCCTCAAGTTTGGTCACCGCCTCTCAAGAAGCACAAAGAGCTGATAGGGAAGGTCCAAAGGAGGCCAACGAAGAGGGTATCAGAACTGAGTGAGGTGAGGTACAGACAGAAGGTAGATGCCTTGCATTTACGCACTAAGGGTAAAAGGAGAGTGAGGGGTGACCTGTTCACAGATCAAGGACGTAAGTAGTGAACAGTTCAACGGAAGGTGTAGGGACAGAGCAGCCAGAGGATATTACGTGAAAATAAGCAAGAAATATGTTAAAAAATATATATAAATGAATAAGAGTGGCGGATGCATGGCATGAAGTAAGCGAGGCTATGGTAAATGTGAACACAGTAAAAGCATTACAAAGACGATACGATGACAGAGAAAGTTCATGAGATGGAGCCGCATGAGTCCAGACCTCCCTCACCGTACAGTACAAGTAAGTCATTTCTTTTATCACACACAAACACGTACAATTAGCGACACCTACGAGGGTGACCGGACACGTGCAGATCACACCACTGTATTGAAATTAGACCAGAAAAGAAACCTCCTCTCTTTCCCATAGTATATATTTTCCTTGTTGATATTCAGGGCAAATGTACCATAAAAGTCTTTTCCTTCGCTGCTAAGCTTTCCCGAGTGTGGCTATGTGTGTGTGTGTGTGTGTGTGTGTGTGTGTGTGTGTGTGTGTGTGTCTGGTGCCTGGTGACTCAACACGTCCTGATCACACCAGGATATAAAACAAGGCCTCTTCGTCTATGTCCTGTAGCATAGAAATTCTCTCCCCATACATATAGGATATTTCTGTCTTAAATCATCCAACGCATTTATACTTTTCTCTATTTTTTTTTTCAAAATTCTTTGATTATTGGCTATTGACACAGATTTTATTCGTATTTCTGATATTATCATTTCGACATATATCAAATTTTCGAAACTTTTTTTTTCCCATAATGGATGCTTCGTTATACACGTCATACGAACTAACTCATACCATATAACACAAATGATTGAAATGTAATTTGGGCAGAGGCCCATTATATATATTGTCAGTTGTTTCTGAATGTATTTATAGAGCTCAAATTCCTCTATTCATAGATCGTATCATTACCGAGTTAATTACCAGCATGTTCAACTTGCCATTGTAACGGGAATCCTCTATTAAATTGCATAGAAACGCCGCTCGGTATCGTATGCAGCACATCGATCATCTGGCAGGTCAAGCAAGCCATCGTGCATACCTCGTATGTTGTTGTACATGGCTCGCTATCGCCGCCCAGATCTCGTTTATTACTGTCAAGATGGCAGTCCATCACGAAGCAGAAGTCTTTTATTACCTTTGATACACGTATTCTGATACATATCATAATTAGTGATTATGTATCACTTTATCAGTTGCAACCACCATGATCAAGCGGCCAAATCCGTAATTCATAGCCGCTTTCAAGACTGATTGGCGCGCGCGCGTATGAGAATCTCCAAAGCTCAACGAACTATTGCGTAAGTGTTGGT
>NC_092227.1:5271420-5293920 GCF_036320965.1 Panulirus ornatus
GGTGTTGGTGGTGTTGGTGGTGGTGGTGATTTGTGTTGGTGGTGTTGGTGGTGGTGGTGGTGGTGGTTATAAAGTGCTGATGGTGATAGTAGCTTTGGTGCTGTTAGGGGTTGGCATATGGTAGGGTGGTACTTTTGATGGTGGTGGTGGTTGTGGTTGTGGTGGTGTTGACGATGGTTGTGATGGTGGTGGTGGGAGGTGTTGGGATGGCAAGTGTAATGTTGGTGGTGGAGTTAAAGAAATTTTGTAAGTTTGATCTCAAGGAGTGGCGACGGAAATGGATGAAGGCAGCAAGTATGAATATGTATATGTGTATGTATGTCTGTGTATGTATATGTTGAAATATATATGTATGTATATGTGTGTGTATGGGCATAAATGTAGGTATGTGCATGTGGATGATTTGGCCATTCTTCGTTTGTTTCCTTGCGCCACCTCCCTGACGCGGGAAACAGCGATTAAGTATAATAAAAAATTATATATATATATATATATATATATATATATATATATATATATATATATATATATATATATATGTATATATATATATATATATATATGTATATATATATATATATATATATATATATATATATATATATATATATATATGTATATATATATATATATATATATATATATATATATATATATATATATATATATCTATATATATATATAATTGAATTCTTTTCATAAACAACATTATAGGCGTTAATACGAAAAATTAAGCATATTCATATTTCCATACAAACATATTAAGAAAAATTATTTGAAAACAAAAAAAAAAATGGATTTTTGCGTCTCAAACCATCAGTGACAAAGTAAGATATCTTACCATTGCTCTCACGACGGTGATGACAGAACAACGAATTTTGAAAGAAGTGGAGACACGACCACACACAAAAGTTTGACGTCAGAGAAAAAGTAGAATCAATACGTTCATTTCTCTTCGGTGAGGGACGGAGGAAGAACGCACGCATCTGCTTTCACGGAAATTTTTGATGAAAGTTTTGATGAACATTGTGAAAATTGATTAGATTTTTCAACCTCAAGCAACTCTTTTCCTACCACCGAGTTTCATGAGGATAGATTAAGAGATAGATAGATGGGCTCGTAGGTAGAGAGGGAGAATAGGTATGTAGGTAGGTACTGTGGGTAAGTAGGTAGTAAGGGGAGGAAGGCAGGTAGACAGGAGGGTGAAAGGTAAATATTGAGAAATGAGTAGGATAAACGGCGAGTAATATATATGTATGTATATATATATATATATATATATATATATATATATATATATATATATATATATATATATATATATATATATATATATACCCACTAGTCAAAGCCAGGTACTCAGTGACCAGTCGCTAGAGGAGGATGAACAGCAAGGTTAACTGTGGGCCGGTTGCCGCAGCCAGGGTTCAGACCTCTGTGGACGAGACTCTCGGGCGGCCCGTGAAGGCGTCACGGTCAGGAACTCTGACTGATACTCCACAGAGGTGTGGAAAGGGAGCTGTGGTTTCGGTGCATTATACATGACAGCTAGAGACTGAGTGTGAACAAATGTGGCCTTTGTTGTCTTTTCGTAGCGCTACCTCGCGCGCGTGCGGGGGGAGGAGGGTGTCATTGCATGTGTGGCAGAGTGGCGACGTAAAATGAATAAAGGCAGCAAGTATGAATTATGTACATGTGTATATATGTATATGTCTGTGTATGTATATATACGTATACTTTGAAATGTATAGGTATGTATATGTGCGTGTGTGGACGTGTATGCATGTGCATGTGGGTGGGTTGGGCCATTCTTTCGTCTGTTTCCTTGCGCTGCCTCGCTAACGCGGGAGACAGTGACAAAGTATAATGAATTTTTGTTATATATATACATATATATATATATATATATATATATATATATATATATATATATATATATATATATATATATATATATATATAATACACACACACTTTTATATATATATATATATATATATATATATATATATATATATATATATATATATATATATATATTTATATATATATATATATATATATATATATATATATATATATATATATATATATATATATATATATATATATATATATATAAAACCTTCCTCACCACCCGCAGCAATAAATGACACTCGTAAACTCTTACATAAAAACGATCTAATACGATGATCCCCACAGTGGGGAAGTGACTGACTCCCCTGCCAACGGTGAGGGAGGGGGACTAGAAAGTGGACCGAACCAACCTGACTGGCGCGACCCCAGTGACCAAAGTTAGGGACAGAGGCAGCAACGGTATGCCAAGTCTGTGTTTAACATCTCAGTTTACGAGGGTGTTAGATTCAACCTCTGGCGTTACGATCCCCTGAGCGCAACGGTACGATCCCCGAGCACGACGGTGTACGATCTCTGGGTGTGATGATGGCCTGGGTTTTTTTTTTTTTTGTTTTTAATATGTTTCCCTAAGGGTGTGGTCGAAGGCCAGGCCATTATATCCTCGGGGTTGTTTGTACCGTCGTGCTCACGGATTGTACCGTCGTGCTCGAGAATGGTACCATCGTGGTTAAGGATTGTAACACGGTGATCAAGGATCGTATGGTGGTACCTTATGATCGTACTGTCATGCCCAAATACTCGTACCATCTTGCTCAAAAGATCGTACCGTCGTGCTTAAGGATCAAGCACATAGTTCTCAAGGATCGCCCCATCGTGTTCAAGGATCGCCTCATCGTGTTCAAGGATCGCACCATCGTGTTCAAGGATCGCCTCATCGTGTTCAAGGATCGCCTCATCGTGTTCAAGGATCGCCCCATCGTGTTCAAGGATCGCCCCATCGTGTTCAAGGATCGCCCCATCGTGTTCAAGGATCGCACCATCGTGTTCAAGGATCGCCCCATCGTGTTCAAGGATCGCCTCATCGTGTTCAAGGATCGCCCCATCGTGTTCAAGGATCGCCCCATCGTGTTCAAGGATCGCACCATCGTGTTCAAGGATCGCACCATCGTGTTCAAGGATCGCCCCATCGTGTTCAAGGATCGCACCATCGTGTTCAAGGATCGCACCATCGTGTTCAAGGATCGCCCCATCGTGTTCAAGGATCGCCTCATCGTGTTCAAGGATCGCCCCATCGTGTTCAAGGATCGCCCCATCGTGTTCAAGGATCGCACCATCGTGTTCAAGGATCGCCTCATCGTGTTCAAGGATCGCCCCATCGTGTTCAAGGATCGCCCCATCGTGTTCAAGGATCGCACCATCGTGTTCAAGGATCGCACCATCGTGTTCAAGGATCGCCCCATCGTGTTCAAGGATCGCCTCATCGTGTTCAAGGATCGCCCCATCGTGTTCAAGGATCGCACCATCGTGTTCAAGGATCGCACCATCGTGTTCAAGGATCGCCCCATCGTGTTCAAGGATCGCCTCATCGTGTTCAAGGATCGCCCCATCGTGTTCAAGGATCGCCCCATCGTGTTCAAGGATCGCACCATCGTGTTCAAGGATCGCCTCATCGTGTTCAAGGATCGCCCCATCGTGTTCAAGGATCGCCCCATCGTGTTCAAGGATCGCACCATCGTGTTCAAGGATCGCACCATCGTGTTCAAGGATCGCCCCATCGTGTTCAAGGATCGCCTCATCGTGTTCAAGGATCGCCCCATCGTGTTCAAGGATCGCCCCATCGTGTTCAAGGATCGCACCATCGTGTTCAAGGATCGCACCATCGTGTTCAAGGATCGCCCCATCGTGTTCAAGGATCGCACCATCGTGTTCAAGGATCGCACCATCGTGTTCAAGGATCGCCCCATCGTGTTCAAGGATCGCACCATCGTGTTCAAGGATCGCGCCATCGTGTTCAAGGATCGCACCATCGTGTTCAAGGATCGCACCATCGTGTTCAAGGATCGTACCGTCGTTCTCAAGATGGGTCGGTGACAAAAAGAAAACTCACACTGAACCACACACTCTCTCAGAAAATATTTCAAACATTTCACGCACACAAGAACGACCATATCGGAATGTACTTTCACTATACGAGTGCGAGAGGGGCTGCCCCACCTCCAGGTGGGTATGCCAGACCATCTACTGCTCAGGGAGGAGGTGGGTAGAGGGTCCAAATGTGAATTCTCTCTCTCTCTCCATACCCTCGTTGGGGTCGACCTGACGAAGGGAAGACCCTACATGGGTGAGGATGACTGGAGCCATGACGCAGGTGCACTTGGGTGTAGATCCCTCAGCTACAGGGAATGTGAACACCGCCTCTCTCTCTCTCTCTCTCTCTCTCTCTCTCTCTCTCTCTCTCTCTCTCTCTCTCTCTCTCTCTCTCTCTCTCTCTCTCTCTCTCTCCTTTAAGCACTTACATAAACAACTGCAGCCAATCAAGTTGCGTCAGTACCTGGTCCAACAGGTAGATTACAGCTGACTTAAGGGGTCGCATGACCTTTATAATCCTGTCTAGTCCCGCCACCTCACCCCAGCCAACACCTCCGACCCTCCCCACTACCATCACCTCACCCCAGCCAACACCTCCGACCCTCCCCACTACCATCACCTCACCCCAGCCAACACCTCCGACCCTCCCCACTCATACTAACCTCCCCTTTCCCCTCCTCCCTCACCACCACCATCACTTCACCTCATCCATACCATCCCCTTCCCCCTCGCCTTCCTCCAACATCTCACCAACCGCCAGAAACCCCCGTGACTTTACTCACTCGCTGCATCTCCACCATCTCGCCAACGATAAACACCCTCTACTCCCCCATCCCCATCAAACCCCCTACCCACAGCACCTCCATCCCCGCTGACACAGTCATAGTCACACCACTCTCTACCACCGCCAGTTTTTTGAAAAGGTCTTCTGACCTCTGGGGTCAGCGCGAGATAGTTGGGGAGGTCAAGGACTGCCTGCCATGGACGGAGGTCAACTCGTCAGTAGCCAGGTACCGCTAGATGGGTCACTGTTTATTGTATGCGTCACTGTCCAAACGTGTCTTGCCAGCTCTCCAGCAGAGAGAGGTGACACTGAACAGCGCCGTGCAGTGTAAGATAATTGTTCTTCATGATCGAGAACACTCGACGGGCGCCCTTGATGCGTTGGTTATCCTGGCTACGATTCGCGCAAGAGTTCGGTCGGGTTCGAATTCCGGGAGCTGGATCAGTCGGCCCAAAGTCATCGTAGGTGTTTATCCTCCCCTCGGAGCTGGTCAACAAATCGGTACATGGCTCAGACTGGGGTGTATATATATATATATATATATATATATATATATATATATATATATATATATATATATATATATATATAATATATATATCTCTTCTCTCTCGTCTTTCATGTGTTTTCGCTATTTCCCGCGAGGCTGCGTAGCCTCAGAACCAGAGAAGCGAGCCTTAGAAGAAGAAGAAAAAAAGAATCTCCTCTCTTGGCTCCTTCCTCTATTCCTTCCATTGGAAATAAATACGGGAGGAGAACCCACACTTCAGGCGTTCACCTCTCTAATACCGTCTCACGTAACATGAGAAAAAGAAAATGGGAAGATCATTCCGCAGTTGAGAGGATTAAAGAAGAAGAAACGCCAACAGGAACAGACGAGGAGATGAATTTCGTATGAAAAGTCTATCATCCCTGGCGGGAGGGGACACGCCAGACAGCACAATGCTGAAGGTGAACCTCCTCCTTTTCCGTTACATACCTGAGACGAGATGATTCCCTCCTCACCTGAAGCAGAAAGGTTTCCCTTCGTCAGCTGAAGGCTGCGACAGAACATGGGATGAAGTTCATAAAAGATATGTTAGCGGTTTTGATGCACGAGACCGGGTTATAGTGATGGGTGATTTGAATGCAAAGGTGAGTAATGTGGCAGTTGAGGGAATAACTGGTATGCATGGGGTGTTCAGTGTTGTAAATGGAAATGGTGAAGAGCTTGTAGATTTATGTGCTGAAAAAGGACTGATGATTGGGAATACCTGGTTTAAAAAGCGAGATATACATAAGTATACTTATGTAAGTAGGAGAGATGGCCAGAGAGCGTTATTGGATTACGTGTTAATTGACAGGCGCGCGAAAGAGAGACTTTTGGATGTTAATGTGCTGAGAGGTGCAACTGGAGGGATGTCTGATCATTATCTTGTGGAGGCTAAGGTGAAGATTAGTATGGGTTTTCAGAAAAGAGGAGTGAATGTTGGGGTGAAGAAGGTGGTGAGAGTAAGTGAGCTTGGGAAGGAGACCTGTGTGGGGAAGTACCAGGAGAGACTGTGTACAGAATGGAAAAAGGTGAGAACAATGGAAGTAAGGGGAGTGGGGGAGGAATGGGATGTATTTAGGGAATCAGTGATGGATTGCGCAAAAGATGCTTGTGGCATGAGAAGAGTGGGAGGTGGGCTGTTTAGAAAGGGTAGTGAGTGGTGGGATGAAGAAGTAAGAGTATTAGTGAAAGAGAAGAGAGAGGCATTTGGACGATTTTTGCAGGGAAAAAATGCAATTGAGTGGGAGAAGTATAAAAGAAAGAGACAGGAGGTCAAGAGAAAGGTGCAAGAGGTGAAAAAAAGGGCAAATGAGAGTTGGGGTGAGAGACTATCAGTAAATTTTAGGGAGAATAAAAAGATGTTCTGGAAGGAGGTAAATAGGGTGCGTAAGACAAGGGAGCAAATGGGAACTTCAGTGAAGGGCGCAAATGGGGAGGTGATAACAAGTAGCGGTGATGTGAGAAGGAGATGGAATGAGTATTTTGAAGGTTTGTTGAATGTGTCTGATGACAGAGTGGCAGATATAGGGTGTTTTGGTCGAGGTGGTGTGCAAAGTGAGAGGGTTAGGGAAAATGATTTGGTAAACAGAGAAGAGGTAGTAAAAGCTTTGCGGAAGATGAAAGCCGGCAAGGCAGCAGGTTTGGATGGTATTGCAGTGGAATTTATTAAAAAAGGGGGTGACTGTATTGTTGACTGGTTGGTAAGGTTATTTAATGTATGTATGACTCATGGTGAGGTGCCTGAGGATTGGCGGAATGCGTGCATAGTGCCATTGTACAAAGGCAAAGGGGATAAGAGTGAGTGCTCAAATTACAGAGGTATAAGTTTGTTGAGTATTCCTGGTAAATTATATGGGAGGGTATTGATTGAGAGGGTGAAGGCATGTACAGAGCATCAGATTGGGGAAGAGCAGTGCGGTTTCAGAAGTGGTAGAGGATGTGTGGATCAGGTGTTTGCTTTGAAGAATGTATGTGAGAAATACTTAGAAAAGCAAATGGATTTGTATGTAGCATTTATGGATCTGGAGAAGGCATATGATAGAGTTGATAGAGATGCTCTGTGGAAGGTATTAAGAATATATGGTGTGGGAGGCAAGTTGTTAGAAGCAGTGAAAAGTTTTTATCGAGGATGTAAGGCATGTGTACGTGTAGGAAGAGAGGAAAGTGATTGGTTCTCAGTGAATGTAGGTTTGCGGCAGGGGTGTGTGATGTCTCCATGGTTGTTTAATTTGTTTATGGATGGGGTTGTAAAGGAGGTAAATGCAAGAGTCCTGGAAAGAGGGGCAAGTATGAAGTCTGTTGGGGATGAGAGAGCTTGGGAAGTGAGTCAGTTGTTGTTCGCTGATGATACAGCGCTGGTGGCTGATTCATGTGAGAAACTGCAGAAGCTGGTGACTGAGTTTGGTAAAGTGTGTGGAAGAAGAAAGTTGAGAGTAAATGTGAATAAGAGCAAGGTTATTAGGTACAGTAGGGGTGAGGGTCAAGCCAATTGGGAGGTGAGTTTGAATGGAGAAAAACTGGAGGAAGTGAAGTGTTTTAGATATCTGGGAGTGGATCTGTCAGCGGATGGAACCATGGAAGCGGAAGTGGATCATAGGGTGGGGGAGGGGGCGAAAATTTTGGGAGCCTTGAAAAATGTGTGGAAGTCGAGAACATTATCTCGGAAAGCAAAAATGGGTATGTTTGAGGGAATAGTGGTTCCAACAATGTTGTATGGTTGCGAGGCGTGGGCTATGGATAGAGATGTGCGCAGGAGGATGGATGTGCTGGAAATGAGATGTTTGAGGACAATGTGTGGTGTGAGGTGGTTTGATCGAGTAAGTAACGTAAGGGTAAGAGAGATGTGTGGAAATAAAAAGAGCGTGGTTGAGAGAGCAGAAGAGGGTGTTTTGAAATGGTTTGGGCACATGGAGAGAATGAGTGAGGAGAGATTGACCAAGAGGATATATGTGTCGGAGGTGGAGGGAACGAGGAGAAGAGGGAGACCAAATTGGAGGTGGAAAGATGGAGTGAAAAAGATTTTGTGTGATCGGGGCCTGAACATGCAGGAGGGTGAAAGGAGGGCAAGGAATAGAGTGAATTGGAGTCATGTGGTATACAGGGGTTGACGTGCTGTCAGTGGATTGAATCAAGGCATGTGAAGCGTCTGGGGTAAACCATGGAAAGCTGTGTAGGTATGTATATTTGCGTGTGTGGACGTGTGTATGTACATGTGTATGGGGGGGGGGGGTTGGGCCATTTCTTTCGTCTGTTTCCTTGCGCTACCTCGCAAACGCGGGAGACAGCGACAAAGTATAAAAAAAAAAAAAAAAAAAAAAAAAATATATATATATATATATATATATATATATATATATATATATATATATATATGTATGTATATATATATCAAAGCTTTCTTTTTATGTAAGGGGAAGACTGAAGGACGAAAGGACATTCTAGCAAGGAAAAATTCAATAAGCTTCAAACCTGATATGAATATTACGACGAACGCTTGGGATATATGCTCGAGCATATAAGACGAAAGATATTCGTTGGATATATGATATATCTCCATATACAGTTAGTGTACCATCTTTTTTTTGTAATGTTAATGAAGGATAAGCTGTTGTGTGCTAACATCTAATGGTACAATTATGTCCACGAGACTTTACTAAATATTTCTAACGCTTCATCTACTTCATGATCGATAAATTAAAGACATTTAGATAAGATATTGTCCTTGGTGTCGTTGTCAATATCCCCGAAGAATGGAGGAGGGCAAGTGGGTAAATCGTGACAAAAACTAAATACAGGAAAGATGATTCACACGAACTGACATTGAGACGCGCGTGGTCCTTGATAAGGTATCAGGGGAGGAAGGTGCCTTATCTCAAATATTTCAGGATAGATCCAGCCATCTCCTGCAGCCTTGGGTTTTGACCTCTTATCGTGCGTTGTCCCCACCTGGAGTAGCTGTATTCTCCGATAGCTTCTCGGCTATCGTGTCTCATCCCCTCCTGTGCACCATCCTTGCAGCTATTGTGGGTTAGCTTTTCCCAGATACCTTGTTTTATCTCCATCCCTAATATCCATGTAGTCATCTTGGGTTAGTCACTATCTCCAACGAATTCTCTGTTATCGTAGATTATCTTCATCTCCAACATCCATGTAGATACCTCAGGTTATTCCCATCTCCAACAGCTTCTCAGCTGTAGTGGAATACCCCGATCTCCAACATCCATGCAAAAATATCTTGGGGTTATCCCCATCTCCAACAGCTTCTCAGGTATCACGGATTATCCCCATTTCCGACGTCTGTTGTCGATACTTTAGATTTATCCCCATCCCCAGCAACTTCTCAGACTACCTTGATTTATCCCTATTTCCCATTTACCGACAAATTATAAGTGAAACAGCGATTGACGAAATCTGTCCAAAGAACTCTGTTTGGGAACCGCTGCCATGGGACTCACACGGGGGTGAAAATTCATCTAGATTCTTCATAGAATGCACAATGTCCTTGACCACATTATACCCCTTGAGCCACTATTGGAAAAGTTAATCACATGATACTTGCATTTGGTTGTAGTGTGGAAGCAACTCTCGTTTACCACGCGTCCAAGTGTGTGTGTGTGTGTGTGTGTGTGTGTGTGTGTGTGTGTGTGTGTGTGCTTAACGCGGTGCTTGTAAATGACGTGTTTCTGTTTAACGCGGTGCTTTCGAAGAAGGTGTGTCTGTTTAACTTGGTGCTTTCAGCGAACGTGTTTTCATTTCAAGTGTATCATACTGGGGGATTCCTTCTGTTAACGTGGCCAGGTTAACGAGTACATTTCGATCATGTGCAGACTCAACATTAGAATAGCACAATGGCTTTATAGTGTGGCCACTGGATCAGAACTTGGTCTCCACAGCCAGGGTTACGTCACCCAGGGAAAACACTGCCCACCTCTTTCTTAGGGAGAAGACACGCCGAAGATCTGGCGAAATCTGGACATCATACGAGCCTTAAGAGAACAGAGGAGGATCGAGGGACTGCGATCCACGCACCGCCAAATTCGAGCAGTGTTGTAGGATTGTATATAGACTCAGTCGTTAAAGATTTCAGTAGCATTCGGTTGAGGTGAGCGCAGGTGGCCACCACGAAGGACGATGCCATTTATTCTACACCTGGTGCAGAGTCTGAACTCGATCCGCATCCATCTTCCTCACTCAGTTATCAAGATGATTAAGTAATTTATGACTGTAGCAGATGGTGTAATTGCGTTGTAATTGTTTTCCTGTGGCTAATATTCTGTTTCGAGGTAGATGAGAAGGTTAATGTTGATCTACGTATTTATTCCTGCATAGGCGACTTACTATCCCATACCAGAAACGGAGTCGAATTTTCTTTCTTATGGGCGTTAGATGATCAGGGAATCTGCTTCAATTCTTTTTTTTATCAGTTGGAACCTCTATAACCAGAGATCAGTGAGGGTGACTGGCGACTGACCTGCCATAGGTCAGTGGCTGTTAAATCCATCACAAAACAAGATTGTCTTTTCAGACTAGTTCTCTAGTGTTCGTATGTTAAGGTTTGACACGGATTCTGGCTTAAATGGCGTGGATTTTCACCTAAGTGGCACGAAATCTAGCTTCAGTGATTCTGGCTTAAGGAGCAGAGATTCTGGCCTAGATGGCAGAGATTTGGCTTAAGTGGCACAGATTCTGTCTTAAATGGCGTAGATTCTGACTTAGATGGCACAGATTCTGGCTTAAATTGCATGTATTTTAGCTTGTGTTCTGACAGTAGGATGAGAAATGCGTCAAACCTCAAGCCCCTTCCACACATAGACCCTTTTCGCTTTACGACGAATCCTTTCGCTGAGTCTCGTGTTCATGAAGCTGCATTTGGTTGGGTTAAACGTCCTCCACCATTCCTTAACCAGTGCTTCACCTTGTTTACATCCGTCCCTGAACAGTCCTTATCTTATCTTATCCATGAAGGATCAAAGGGATGACGTGCAAGCCCTTCTGGAAAGTCACTTAATGCAGCAGATCTGGAATTAACAACGGCGCCAAGATCGCCCCTACGGAACACCAGTCTTTGCTACAACCCTTTTCTTGAAAAGCGTAAGTGTGTGGTGTATGTGTATGTGTGTGTGTGTGTGTGTGTGTGTGTGTGTGTGTGTGTGTGTGTGTGTCAATGTGCGAGAGAGAGAGAGAGAGAGAGAGAGAGAGAGAGAGAGAGAGAGAGAGAGAGAGAGAGAGAGAGAGAGAAAAGTGATTGCCCTCAATGTGTGTGAGGTACACACAGATTACCACAACACCCAGCGAGTAGACATATATCACCCGAAGCCTATATTTCTCTCGGCCAACAAAGCCCTCATATGTCTTCCTCACCTTCCTAATAAGCAATCTCAATGCATCACACACAGTCGTCTGGCCCAACCCGTCTGTCGCCCGGACTGCGACAACCACTAGGAGTTAAAATCAGGTATTTATCTTCTTCACACTGGGAAATTAGGAAAATTTATGATGCGGAGACGTAGGTGGTGGCAGAGGAGAGAGGCTGGAGACGGAGGAACTGATACCAGGAGACCTGAGATGGAACGCGCTGACACAGAGGGGGGACGACTTAAGACGGAGCTTAGTGACACAAGAAGACTTAAAACGAAGCTGAAACTGGGGAGACTTGAGATGTAGCTGAGACGAAGCTTAGAAGACTTTTAGGGCGTAGCTTACGATGAGGGGAGTTGAGACTTTGCTGGTGAGGCTTGAGACGTAGCTGACAAAGGGGAAGTTGAGACGGAGCATAGGAGACCTGGGACGTAGCCGACACAGGGTAAGCTGAGACGGAACTGACGAAGAGAGGCTGGATGTGGAGCTAACACCAGGAGACTTGACTTAGAGTATTGGTGGATGTCGTTACATTGCCATTTGGTGCTGTGGAAGTGATCCTCCGCTCCCCTACCACCAGGAACCGTAGATGCCACACAGTTTAACACAAGACGAACTCGACCATCAGCATCGGATGAGAGGAACGTATTATTCGTCCCTTTGGTCAATGTATTCTTTTACTCTCCTTCGGTTCAACTGTATTGCTTGCTTCTGCACCACATCGAAGACCATCTTCAACATCTAATCATAAGCAAGACTTATTTTCGAATCAAGGTGGTGCTTGCTTGGTATTTTGACCAGCAGATTTATTGTATGTGGATCCATTACTTTTGTCACTTAACCACTTAGATTAACAAGTCATGATATCTGATAAGTAGTGACCACAATATCCATAATGTCCTAATTAAATCAATGCCTTTTTAAAGGCTTTAGATCATCTTAATTTTATTCAAACACAGTTGGGGGGGAGGGTTGCTGTGTATTGCTATACAGTCCGGGGGTTACAATATATATATATATATATATATATATATATATATATATATATATATATATATATATATATATATATATATATATATGATGGATGATCAATTTTTGTCTCGTTTTCTTTACTTCTTTATGAATCAAACTCATTCACTCTTGCTTTATTAAGCATTTGTTGTGTTATTTTTACGATGCGTTATCAGACTAATTCTGAATTTCATTATTTCTTTTTCATCAGCTTTACCTCTTGTACTTATACTTCATTAAGGCTATCATTCTTTCTTCTTTTTCCTCATACTATGTCATTATCATGTCGCTGATTCCTCCTTCATGTTTGTTGTTTGTGTCTCTCGTAACACTATCGCCAGGTCTCAAGTTTTATCATCCTCTCAAGTTTCATTGTTCTGGTCAACTTGATCATCCTCGCCAAGTTTCATAGCTCTTGCAAGCTTCATCCTTGTGATTCTTGTTCCTTGCATGTGTCATGATCCTTACGTTACATCATCGTGACAAAATTGCATCACCTGCAAGTTTTATCCTAACAAATTTCATTGTTTTCTGTGTTTCATCTTTGCTCATATAGATTGATGGATAGAATGATAGATATATAGATAGATAGATAGATAGATAGATATACTCTTTTTCAACAGAACTCCAACCATTCCAAGGATCACATACGACAAACGCACACGTAACATTCACACTTCCCACACCACGAAATGCAACACAAGAGTCACTACCAAACAAAACATTCCAGCACACTTACTACCACCAGCTTCAGTCAAGAAAGAGAAAAGAATATTTCAAGTATCCTCTGTAAACGATTTATTCGCTCCACCTAAAACGTTGCCTTCACCTGCCCTGACATCCAATCCTTTCAAAAGCAAACACAGCACAAAAACTGCAAGCCACACAGAACATGGACCTCTGCACAGCCAACAGCTGCTTGTGTTAATGAATATTGAAAATCGCATCAGCAAGATAGAAATGCTTCGAGTTTGATCCCACCTCAACTTGCTCGCTCCTCACTTAAGTCTTTGCAACGGCTCTGTACCCCTACCTATGCACACCACTTCAAGTGTCCCAACCTCACGCTTCAGCCACTTAGGAATCTCTCCTTCACCCTTAGGAAAACATCCTTTCCACACCGAGTGACCCGACAAGCACCGAATTAACGCCCCTTCCTTCAACCCAGTCTTGAGATTCTATGCACCCTTCTCACACACTCACATCCGCCTAAAACTACACTCCCCAGACACACACGAATCACATACTTTCGCCCCCACACTCCGCACATTTCTTTAACATTACCAAACACCGATTCAACATGTCACTGGTCTCTTGATGCCCAAGATTTGACTTCCCTTGTTAAAAAAGACACACTGAACAATTTACTCCTCAACAGCCAATGCACTTACCCTACCCAGACAATCACGAACACATTACCAAGCTTCATGACCTGTGCTTCTAGCTGGTAGACACGGTCGACTACCTGAGCGCTGCGGGAGCCCCATTAAAAAGGAAAAAAAAAAACTCCCGGGTATTCAAGGTGTTGATATCTCCACCCCCCTTCCCTCTCCATTAGCAGCGTCAACACCCCAGTGACCATGACAAAAGTGAGGGCGAATGCCACGTCTCCAGTGGTGATGAGGACACGCTCCTGAGAGACGCCATCCCTTCTCCTCTCTCTTCTTCTCCTTCTTCTCCTTCTTCCCCGAGTCAATTAACACCTTGTATATCGTGGGTGACACGCAGGAGCCTCCGTCGCGCCCCATAAACCCCACGATCACCAGTTATGTTTCTGGGAAGGCATTAAAGATGAGGCTGCCCTCAGCCCACAAGATCATAAACCGCAGGGCGTCTGATGGGTGGTGAGGGACAGGAAGCCTCCCACTGTCGCGTGGCACGTTCCGTGCATCGGAATTGCTTGGGAGCGAAGCAGGACGAGGTACCTCAGCCAGCCTGCCCGTAATTCAACCATTGGTCTTATTATTGACCATATGTGAAAAATAACTTAACTTACATATGACGATACAAATGTTTAGAGTGATTTGAATTGTTATATCTGCCCTGGAAAACAGAGACAAAGCGTTTCTAAGATAGCGAAGGTGAAGGGTACATAGCAGATTGGTAGGTGGGTGGCAGGGTATGATAGCAGGGAATATGTGGATGCAAGCATAGAACTTACACCAGGTACAGTGGCACAGGGTAAGTGAAGTGGATGCAGGCATAACGCGTACAATGCATCGACATAGGAGAATAGGAGGTGAACCTCCATTAGCGTGGGTGAAGAGCGCATAGCACGGGATAAGTGGAGGCAAGCATAGACCGTACGGTGGGTACAGTATAACGATATGAGACGGTATCAGGTGGGCCATGCCCGAGACGTCCCTAATACCTAATTGGTCGAAGGGTAGAAGTTAATCAGGTCTCGCGAGACACTGTCCAGATCTGTCGAGGAGCATTATTCATCTACAGACGGAGGCAGTGGACACTGTTCTGTCTTTAAGGTTCTGGACTTCGTCCTGTACCCTCGTCGAGAGGGAGTAGACGTAGCGACAAGGAGCCAGAATTGAACTTGTGCAGCCATTGGTGCTAATGAGACAGACTGTAACCTGACACCTGCCAGCCAATCACAAGAGCAGGTCGGGTTCAGCCTGGTGTGTTCCTGTGTGTGTGTGTGTGTGTGTATAGGAGCGTTGGGTGGTAAGCCACGATGGAGACACAGTTGTGGTGTTCACAATATAATGATCAAGAATTCTCCTGTTGAGGTGACTGGTTGTATTTACCACATTCCATGCAGAGATCCCAACACATTTTACACAAGGTGAAACAGGCAAGGGATTGGATACTAGAATATACAACAGTACAAGTCCAGTATACGTGCTAGCCATCAGTCTAATGTGCCTCAATTGTACATCTTCGTAAAAATGATTACCCTGTCGACTGGAAAAATGCCTATGTTATCGTTTAGGTATGGAAGAGAGATGATGTAGAATCCAACATTGTCAAATACTATGATGACATTGACCAATGAGATTCATTTATTGTAGAGAAAATGGTAAAAAATGTCGTAAAATTTTCTTGAATTTATGCTGTATTATGTAAGTCAACCATGTGTCTGGTTTTGCTGAGTGAGGTCATCCGCGTGATGTCAGGTCAAGGTCAGGTAGAGGGTTGGGGGGGGGGTCACGCCGACCCTTGTGCCAACCTCGCCTCTCACTAATTACAAGGTTGCGTGACCCCATTCCATGTTTCCTCCGGTTCTTTATACGCAGCCTTTATTGCATCTATTTTCTCATTGTGTAACTAGTCCTTTGAAGATGTGGGAATACACGAAAGCGCTCAGGATTCTCATGTTTTCCAAGTGATGTTCTCACACGCACACACACACACACACACACACACACACACACACACACACACACACACACACACATATATATATATATATATATATATATATATATATATATATATATATATATATATATATATGTTAGGAGAGGTTACCTACGATTATAAAACTATATTCCCGAAATACTCTTACAGAAATAGAAATAAGCACACACACACACACACAGACACACACACACACACACACACACACACACACACACACACACACACACCGGCTGGCTGTGCTGTCTGTCTTGCATTTCTACCTTTCATAATTAATTCTGTCTCGGGTGTCAGAGTCTGGTGTTCCCTGTGGTCGGACATGAGACGTAACACAGTCCCTGCTTCCTGGCCGGAGCTCCTCACGCCCCACGCCTCTGGCCCTAAGGCACGTTCATCTATCTATAGACTCCAACACCTGGTTATCTATATACTCCACCACCAGGTTATCTATAGATTCCAACACCTGATTATCTATATACTCCACCACCTGGTTATCTATAGATTCCAACACCTGGTTATCTATATACTCCACCACCTGGTTATCTATAGATTCCAACACCTGGTTATCTATATACTCCACCACCTGGTTATCTATAGACTCCAAGACCTGGTTATCTATATACTCCAACACCTGGTTATCTATAGATTCCAACACCTGATTATCTATATACTCCACCACCTGGTTATCTATAGATTCCAACACCTGGTTATCTATATACTCCACCACCTGGTTATCTATAGACTCCAAGACCTGGTTATCTATATACTCCAACACCTGGTTATCTATAGATTCCAAGACCTGGTTATCTATATACTCCAACACCTGATAATTTTCATGTTAGTATCATCAGTATTATCGGAATAACATCATTAATTCTACTAATAGTCTCAACCTTCTTGGCCATCCATAAAGTCAATAAGTGACCGCCATTTAAAGGATCCTTTGAACCTCCTCGTTTAACTTTAATCAAAGCTTGATCCATATCGCGAATCTTTTATCTTATTTACGTTAACCTCAGATATTTCGCGACTCTTTCTCACACTCTTCTCGTACCATTCGCATGCCACAGCGGACCGTGGCAAGTGAGGCTGATTGATCACAAGAAGAGTTCTTGGTATATGGAACGTTAATCTAGCGAGTGGAGAAACATCGGGAGGAACAGGTCCATTAAGGGAATTAAGCCCACGTTAATTGGAGTAATAATTAGCGTAATCGGGTCCGCAAGATGGCCGTAAATTTGGTCAAGATGGAGTGGTGGTTAAGGCTGGTGTTAAGCACCTTCCAACCGTGTCGGTATGACCCTTGAGCACGACGGTTTGGCTCTCGAGCACGACGGCACGACCCTAGAGCACGATGGTACGACTACTGCGAGGCGGTACGACTCCTGATCATGACAGTACGACTCTTTGGTACGATCACATGTTTACCAAATGGCGTCCTAGCTTCGTGTCTTCGATGTATATCAACTGACTGTTATATTTCTCTCTTGTGTCTCCCATGATGATGATGTGATTATTACAAGAAAGTGCACTTGGGAACTTTTCGTGTTTCATTTTCCCCGTGGACTCATAGGGATATATATATATATATATATATATATATATATATATATATATATATATATATATATATATATATATATATTCCAAGCAGTGTTCTTCCTCCCATGTGTCAGCTGACCATAAGTCATCTCTCTCCCTCATGCAGAAGCTATCAGCAGTAATATCCTCTCGTCCCATATCCGAATATCCCAAGTCCGCCGACTCCCCTGACGAACGACGTTTTTGTAATATTCTCAACATCCGAATATTCTGCACTAAACTGACGTCTTGTAGAGTGAGGGTATTTCCTTGGCTTCCCCACACAGTGTTGGATGGCGCGTAATTCACACTGCTTCGTGTTCAGAATCCCTTATCAGTTTGGCTTCTCATTATCCATAGGTTGTAGACCACGAAAAACCACAGAGCAGTTTAGATGGCAACATACCACTGACTTCCTCCCGAGGTTGTTTGTGAGAGCAGGAAGGGGAAGGTGCGAGAAACGTAGAGGTTTAGCGTGGAGAGATGACCCCCAATGCACTTGACGTAAGGAGAGAGACAAGTGGATGACAGTCGAGGTATGGAAGCGAAGTAGTTCGTCCAAGCCAGCGAGAGGATGTTATACCTCCACTGCCGGGAGTTTTGTGTTGTATAACGCCTTGCTTTCTTACGCCTCCTGGGTTGTAAAGTGCGCCTCGACGGCCCTGACTCAACAGTGCTGGCGGAGTGATCACGTCAGATGCTCTGGTAACGAAACCAGACGACTTAACGAGAGCTCTAGTTGATTTGGCGTCGTTGCGATTCCGTTTTCGTCAGACCAGCGATCTAGCGATTCTGTTATGCTCAGACAGTATTGCAAATCATGATTATTATCAGTGTATGGTATGTGCTTAATGTTCCTATCCCTTCCTTCAGAATATATATATATATATATATATATATATATATATATATATATAGGATCTTGAGTCTCATCAGAGGAGAGACAGTTATCACAGGTGTCCATCAGCTGGCTCCTCCCTTTCATTAAGTGTTGCCACAGCAGGAGTTCACTACTGCAGGCAGGATTGCTGGAGTCCGGGGCTCGTCCAGCGAGTTCAGCGCCTGGTACGGACGTACCTGGGCGACGGTACCGTGGCCCGGTACTGAGGAGTACCTGCTGGCAGACCTCAGTACCAGGTGTGCTGCGTTGATATGCCTGGGTCACAACCCCCCCCCCCCCACCTCTCTCTCTCTCTCTCTCTCTCTCTCTCTCTCTCTCTCTCTCTCTCTCTCTCTCTCTCTCTCTCTCTCTCTCTCTCTCTCCCTCTCTCTCTCTCGGCAATGAGAGGGCGTTAGTTGTCCCTTCGAAGTGATAGGGAGATATATATATATATATATATATATATATATATATATATATATATATATATATATATATATATATATATATATATAAACAGGTATAGTAGATAACATTAGATAGATACGTAGATATAGATATAAAGTTACCTCATATAGATCAGAAGCTCTTCATGTTATTATAAAGTTAACCTTATTGTCCTTTGAGTGGTTATATACCGGAGTCCTAAGAAAAATATCCCGGGAAAAAATCTAATTTCCAAAGACCACAATTCAGTAAATCTTATCATCACAGCTTCAGGAGATGGACTGTGCGTTACTTTCATGTTGAAAGCTTCAGCCACTTACAAAAGTCCACATCAAGGCTGGGCCTTAATTCTACAGCAATTTTGTAACACATTCTCTCGCAGTAGAGTAACAGTGCCATATTTTAGATCGCCCAGCCAAAGTCCATTCGAGTTCCCACCAACGCTTATCGTCCTTCGTCCTTAGATCTTTCCCTTTATGAAGTTTTCGGGCCAATTAGACCCACACGAGGACAGAGTTGCTCAGTCCTTGGGTAGCGGGTAAGGTTTGTCCCATATCATAACTGTCTACGATTTCGTAGTCGGTCTCGTGGTCAAGGATAAAAGTTCCTTCAGATATCCATGACTTGGCCTTCAGGCAAAACTGGTTTAATCAGATTTAAACAGCGGCTGTATGAATACGAGTTGTTTCCTGTATATACTACGAGTTTTTTTTTTCTGTGAGTTTTAACAGAGTAGGGTCAGGTGTACCTCTAGTATGTTTCTCTTCTTTTTTTATGTTAGAGGCTTCAATCACGGACAAAGGTCCACATCAAGGCCAAGACTTGATTGAAATATATAAGTGTGAATGAAAGGAACAAAGAAGAGACAAGAGAAAGAATTTGCGAATTTTGAAGGAAGTGAAAACCCTGTCTTTTCAAATTTGCCAGGTCATAGTTATGAGGAAAGACATGAGAGGCTGAGAATTCCAAAGTTTTTTGCTTTAGGGAAAGAAACAGTTATCAAAACGGCCCACCCTTGAGTTGCCTGCGGCCATACAGTAATCATGTGAGGCAGCAGCTTGCCCAGTATTGCGTGATCCAGCTAGTGTTAGAGGCACGCAAGTAGCCAGCTCTCTGGAGCAAGAACCGAAGTAATACCTATAAAAGAGGAAAAGAGATCCATCATTGTTGCGTAGGGCAAGAGGGTCATGTTTGGAAGTTAGCCTGGAAGAGTTTATAAGTTAGACTGCTTTTGACTCAACTCTGTCAAGTAAGGATGCCGAGCTTGACCCCCAGATGTGAGACCATTACTCCATACAAGGACGGATCAGTCCTTTCTATAAACGAAGCAACTGATCGGGAGGAAAAAAAAAATTGACATCTAAACAGGAATCCCGATTTCTTAGAAGCAGATTTACATAGGTATTTCCGCTACGTAGGGTTTCCAAGACAGAGTGGATGTTACAGTAATACCAAGTATGTTCATTGGTTCACGAGGTGGAATTGCCGAACCGCCAAAGGAGAGACGAGAGTTGTGAGGAGTTTTCGATTGATAGATGGGCAGAGACGGTCTTGGAGGCATTAAACTTTACCAGATTTCGTCTTCCCCACTAGATATTCTTTCCATGTCCGAGTTTATTGAAGAAGTCGTGTCGAGATGAGATGCAGAGCGAGTGAGAAAAGGAGCAGAATTGAAGGATGTGAAGGAATGCAGTGTTGAGCCGCCAGCGTATGCGTGCATTTGGTCATTTGTGGAAATAAGGAGAAAAAAGTGTAAGAGACAAAGCATAACCTTGAGGGATACCGCTGTTGACGGAGAAAGTGGGAGAGGCTGATCCATCAGCAACCACGGAGATAGATCGGCCAGAAAGGAAGCTAGATATGAGGGAGCAAAGTGGATCTTTTCGGATGATGACCAAATATCAGTAAGGTAGGAAAGAATATCACTAGTGGCCTTACGGAAGCATCCTGGTGATTAGAAAGAAGATTGTGAGAGTCAAGATGTCAGAGGATACGGGGGTTGAAGGAGATTCAAAGACTTGGAAATCCTATGCTTAATGTTTCATATGGTAGTGTAACAGTAATGGGAAAAAAAAACTTGGTTTTTCTACATGTAAATACACATAAAGATCTACGGGGCAGCCAGTTCTTCTTGCTGCTACCGTCCGCAGCACCCAGTCTCCTTGTATAAGAGAGAGAACCCGTTACTTAATCCAATTCAAAGTCCTGATGTAATACTTGCGCGAGTTTCTTCCACACCTGTGTTTTATAACTGGGAGGATTGAAATCCATCTGTTTTGGCTTTTTGTATCTTGAGAGCCATTTTTGAACATCCTCATCCCGTTATATTGTTCGCCTGATAACAACGCATGGGAGAACCAGATGAACAACGAATTGAATATTAATGTGATTATATTTTGCTGAATGTCTTTGCTCGTAGTCTCGTTTTTGTTATCCAATTGAGTCTCCTCATTAAACGTTGAATTTCATTTTCTTGACATTTCAAGGACTTCACACACACACACACACACACACACACATTCACACAAACCAGGGAAAGGCTAAGGAGCCTTAAGTTTGCCTTCCATAGAAGAGAGAAAGAGTGAAGGGTGACCTGATCACAACAATAAAGTCACTGGAGCAGGTTGGTGACGAGGACAATGATCAGTTCCTTGAAACGATGCAGGGATAGTACAACCAAAGGACATGAAATTGAATACGAAACTATTTAAGAAAGGTGTGATGAAGTGCTATAATGGTATTAGTGAGGTAGATGAATGAACTGAACTGCATGAGGACACAGTAAATGTGGACAGTATACTGAAGTTTAGAAAGTCTTACGATGCGCGAGTGAGGAGGACTGAATATGACTTATGGGAAGGCAGTGTGAGGGAAGTTGTCCCTACATGTACATGGGAGTATATGGGAGAAACGGACAACATGGGGTCCGTCGGCCCATGTCCAAGTTGCCTCATCGGAACTTAGATCTAAAACGCATAAAATAGATAAGGTAAAGATATAAGATTTTATTGAAATTACCATGATTACGGCTATGACACATCTCCCGACAACTGCAGAATTAAGACGTTCACAACAAGAGAATCGAATGATAGAATCTACGTTTCCAATAGAACGTATCTCTCTCTAGATCCTCTTGGGGGTGCCAGTAAACTGAGTGTGATTACTCACCCTCCTGTGCTGGGTTACTGGTACTTATTTTCCTCAGTGTCTAAGAACACCCTGGAGAGACCAGAGCAGCCACCTCCCCTCGAGGAAACCTCTGTTCTTAAAAGCAACCCTCAACCCTTCCCTACGGGAGCGAGCCATTAGGTGACCGTCGTGTTGTGAGCAGCCAAGCAGGGAGACACTGCAGATGGCGCTCCAACGAATAACTCTGCACAGTTACCATTATTCAAATAGTCAGGCATGTAGACACTGACGATTAGGTACTGTCGCTGCTTATCTGTGACAAGAACCGAAGATGCTTGGCCAGACCCAGCGCTTAAAATGTTTGCTTTACACCGTACGCCATTATGTCATAGTATGATCGTGGCTGCAAAAGGACTCGCCTGCCCTATATCTGCCACCGAACATCGAGGTATTAAC
>NC_092227.1:5298920-5356420 GCF_036320965.1 Panulirus ornatus
CTATTGCATTTGCGTTCCTCAATAACGAGGAGGGAGAGTAGGTGTGCTATCATGACTTGCAAGGTTCTGCAGAGAGCAACCGGTTTAGATGAGGATAGATTAGCTGGGGTGGAGAGGACTGGTGGACATACAAGCTGGGTGGAGAGGACTAGGGGATATAAGCTGGGTGGAGAGGACTAAGGGATATAAGTTGATGGAGAGGACTGCGGGACATAGACTGGATGGAGAGGACTAAGGCACTTACGTTGAAGCTTAAAACAATGAAAAGGGACGTAAAAAATAAAAATTTTGTCCTTGAAGTGCCATTCCCGCCCAAAAGGAGCTACTCCCACCTTGCTCCTGAGTGGAGCGCAGCCTCAGAGATATACGAAAGCCACACAAAGTGTAGATCCTGGAGTTGATTAACATATACCTTTACGACAAGGAGTTCCAGCCCACGAAATCTCGAGTTAGGGGTGTGTGTGTGTGTGTTCTTCCCGTCCCATCTCTGCCAGAGGGTGTGTGACACTGCTTCCCAAGAGGAGGAATGGCATGTTAGAAATACATTTCAGGCGGACATAGAGGAAGGGAATGAATCGAGAACCACCTAAGCGCCAGGAGACATTGGGGGAGGGGGGGACTGACTCACGTCCATGGTGCCTTTTCGACACTGGATTCGAGCGACCAAGCGCGACGCTGTTGCTTCTAATCTATGTAAATGACTGGCTCGCCCGAGCTCGAGTGATAACCTGAGTATATGATGCCAGGAGTCATAAGAGAAGGCAGGTGGGGTAGCGGGATTGTGGGGTGTTCGGGAGAGACAGCAGCCACCAGAGCGAGCGAGACAGGTTCCAGCTTTGGTCAAGATATACACGGTGATGGCGATGGAACCAGCAGCCACATGCAGAGTAATTAAGACGGGACATAGAAGTGTAGCCAAGTTATACCTCGTTATCTTTCCTGAGGTTAATGACGGGGAATGTAAGTGTGAGGGTGACATGGGCGAAGTACCCAGGCTGGTGAACAGGACACCACATATTAGAACCGTTCACTTAAAGGGAGATAAATCATTTACTGGTCGACGTCAAGATTGACCTTAAATAAATGAATAAGAAAATAGTTAGAAAATGGATTACACACACACACACACACACACACACACACACACACACACACACACCATTAACCTTGAACGGAGAAATCTCATTCCATGGTTCCTAAACTTCGTCTCTGAGCCTCGTCCTGCTGCACACAGTTCCGAGACGCCTTCCTCATCTTCTCTTACTCGTTGTGTCTCACTCGTAGGTCTCGAAGACGGGACCATTACACTTCCTCGTCCTCATAAATGATAACCTCGTGGATGCACCAGCCTCTTGGCAGTACGTGCACGACTCTGCCATTAGTACCAGCGTTGGAATCGTCTCTCTCAACCACATTGCCCTTCAGAACACACTTGACAACCTCCAGTACTGGACCACAGCTGGAAGAACATTATCAGTGGTTTAGGCGGCTGTACATCAACCTCCACATGTGTGTTTGTGTAAATGTCTCTCTAACCATCCCATTTCTCATAGCTCTACTGTGTGTTGTTGTGTAAATGGATATCGTCACTGTATTTCCGCCACCATTTACAACCTACGATCGTAGTTATGTGCATAAGGCTTGCCTCATAGTCGTGTCTAACCTTATTAACTTGATGAGCCCACAATCCTCTCCAGGCTATTCAGTTCACCAAGCATCTCGATGTCACTTTGACGGAAATCTGGAAGGAATACGTCAGCACCATCATCAAATGGTCCAGCTATCATCGTCTCCTGACTTTCCGTAGACTTTAAGCCAGGCTTTCACCTCCCCTGCACGTGAATCACATGATCATTTATTCTTCCCACACTCACGAGTACCTCCCCAGCCTGGGCTTCCTCCCCACCTACCACACAACAAGGGCTACCAGAAAAGGTATTGAGAAGGACATGCAATGTAGCATTATCCTCTCCCTCTTATCATTATATAGCTGTACAGAGGCGCTAAGCACACCGATCCTTCCAGCTCTCTTCAGCCAATACCTGAACCGAAGAAGCTGCTGCACCATCCCCACCACCGTAACCTCCTGCCACCTGAGATCCCTCACCCCTGAGATACAGTTCAACACCCAACAACCATATTGAGCCCGTCCTTCCAGCTCGAACAGACCGCTACAAGAACAGCGCTGTTCCAACCACCGTGTACATCTTGAGTAATCTGTCATATGTTTCTTGTTCAAGAAATTTCCAGACTCTGGCGCTGTCCATTGTGTTAAGCAAACCATTTATCATTGTTGCTGTTAACATCATTATCACACACGAAGGAGTTTTCAAGTTCCTGATCTGATGTTAAGCCTGAGTCATAACGCTAACAAGACGTTAGTTCAGTAACACAAAATAACACCCCACTGCATGGAGATGGGTTTACCTCCTTCCCCACACTTCTCCTCCTCCTCCTCCTCCTCCTCCTCCCCCTCGTTCCACTGACGCCTTCTCTGTGTGTGTACGAGAGAGAGAGAGAGAGAGAGAGAGAGAGAGAGAGAGAGAGAGAGAGAGAGAGAGAGAGACTCGAGGAGAACCACCATCACCACCTCACCACCACCACCACCAATACGATCGTGGCCGTCCGCGGGGGGAGGAGGAGGCTGTGCGTATCACTTCACTTGCCACAGACCAGCCCCAAGTTAGCTGCGTCGGCCGTTGTCATCACCTTACGTAAGTGAGGGCAGGAATGTGGCCGCTACAGGTCCCCTGCATCTGTAATAAAATTATGTTTATTATTAATTTTGCAAAGGAGCTTAATATCATGACCCAGGCCGCCACCACCCCCCGCCCGACGGACGTGGGCCGAATATTAAACCCCGAGGGGCATCGGGAGGGAGCTAAAGAGGTAATTGAAAGTCGTATGTATTCCGCTGAGGTTACCTTGTTACTGCTTCACACACACACACACACACACACACACACACGGGAGGGAGGGAAAGACTCGTGGTGTACAATTACAAGCACAAACCTCATGACGCCAGACACCAATATCCTTCCCAGTAGAAATCATTGAAGCGGAGACGCCAAGTGAGGATATTCCCTCTAAGGCTCAGTTCTCTGTTCCCGCTAACGCGGGAAATAGCGAAGATTATATATATATATATATATATATATATATATATATATATATATATATATATATATATATATATATATATATATATATATTTATATATATTGTTTGGATTCACCAGTTCTTTGACGCGTAGGGGCCCCGTTTTCTTTTGTAGATGCCGAGATGTGGTAGGTTAGGTGGCGTTCTGCTGGTGGAGGAGGTATGACCTCACCTGGCCCTGCTGGCTCCTGAGGGCGCGCCCCCTTCCCTCACCCGCCCCCACATCTGGTCAATACGTTAAGGCCCACCAGGTCACAAGAACAGAATAATAACCACATCATTTCGAGGGCCACCGAGTTTGTCTTATATGTTGGTGTCGGGGATGCGATGGTTTCGGTTCTCTTCGCCAGGGGATTCTCCTCTCCAGTTCGGTTGATGGCGAGGGATCAGATCCTCTCCCTCCCTCCCTCCCCTCCCCTCCCCACACCAAGCCTCAAGATGGAACAAGAGACTTTGATACCATTCATTATGTAACCTGAGATACCAGGCATATGCTCTTTTTTCTTCCTCTTCCTCCTCCTCCTCCTCTCTCTTCTTCTTCTTCTTCTTCTTCTTCTTCTTCTTCTTCTTCTTTCCTTTTTCTTCTTCTTCTTCTTCTTCTTAAACTTCTTCTTCTTCTTCTTCTTCTTAAACTTCTTCTTCTTCTGAAATTTCCACTTCTTCTTCTTCTTCTTCTTCTTCTTCTTCTTCTTCTTCTTCTTCTTCTTCTTCTTCTTCTTAAATTTCCACTTCTTCTTCTCGTTCTTCATCCCCTTCTTCTCCTTCTTCGTCTCCTCCTCCTCCTCCTCCTCCATTATCATCACCTCCTCCTGTGTGAGATGCTGTGTCACTGGACCGTTGGCTAGCAGGGAGAGGATGGGGGGTATATCCCGCCAGCTGCGTACAGAAGCCACAAAAACCCAAGAACAATAACTGACCGTGGAGCGGGCAACGTCGTCAGGTTGCAGGCTTGCCGGCATTCCTAACGCAAACTGATCCGTTTCTTGTCTCCTCCTTCGAGCTCCATAAATGGCCTCCATCTCTCACCAGCGTCCGCAAGAAAGAGCATACACACACACACACACACACACACACACACACACACACACACACACACACACATACACACAGTCCCCATACATCACGTCATCAAGTAGAAACCGAGTGGTAGATTTCTTCTTCGGAAAAGATGGTGATGAGGAGGAGGAGGGGGTGGAGAGAGGAGGGCGTCCGCTCGCAATTTTGCCAGAGTTTCTCGTCTCTTTGTGCACAAACCTGTGACCGTTTACGTAAGAGGAGGTAAAACCAGGTGCCAAAAATGCCCAGATGTCTGGCTAGATATATGTATAGATATTAAGAAAAAAAAAAGAATTGCGATCTGTCATTTAGACGTCTGGTGTTGATGATGAAACCCTCCTGGCGTTGTTACGCGATACGTCCTTTTTTTTTTTTTAAGGGATCCCACACCATTGCTGCTCACCACAAGGTATATCAGGAGGAGAATGCGATTCTTCTTCATCCTTAACCTCTCTGTCTGTCTGTGTGTGTTTCTCTGCGTCTCTCGTGCGCTGAGATCTACGAGCTACGCCTGCCATCCTAGCCAAAATTAATCGTCGTAGGTACTCGTAGGTAGGTACTCTCTCTCTCTCTCTCTCTCTCTCTCTCTCTCTCTCTCTCTCTCTCTCTCTCTCTCTCTCTCTCTCGCTATGACTCAGCCATGATACAGTCACAACAGAAGGTTATCCATCAGTGAACCTCCTCCCTTCCCTTGCCTCAGTAACTACACATCCTCAGCCCTGATCAACAACTCCATGAATCACACATGGAGATCAATATTGTCTACCTCGACCGTTGTTCATGCCTCACGTACACGTGCAGATTTCGTAAGTTATATTCATAGTACGATTGTGTATCGCTCTCTCTTACGATCGTGTCGTAACTTATGCCCCCCCCCCCCAACACACACACACACACACACACACACGCATATTGGCCAGCCATAGGATCAAAATATTTAAAAATGGCCAACTGGCAAAAAAAAAAAAACGTTGGCCACCTCTAAACTAAACCAATAAGCCAGAAAAGGTACAAAATAAAAATAACTAAATTATTCAACTGTTCGAATTCCCATTATTCCCATTCACACCTCTGTGGTGTAGTGGTTAGCGATGCTGATGGTGATGCATTCACGGTGCCGCCCAGGGTCGAGCGCATAGGTTCGAATCCTGGTCGCGGTAGTCGGTCCACAGTCAACCCAGCTGTTCATCCTTCCTTAGAGGATGGTCGATGAATTGGGTACCTGGCTTAGGCTAGGATATATATATATATATATATACATATATATATATATATATATATATATATATATATATATATATATATATATATATATATATATGATAGAGTTAAGGAGAGGTGCTTGACCAGGACATTAAGTTGCCTGTGTTGTCTCCCCTTAAAAGAAAATACCACTTGGTCTTAGGCACTACCTAGTCAT
Source organism: Panulirus ornatus (assembly GCF_036320965.1). NCBI lineage: Eukaryota > Metazoa > Arthropoda > Malacostraca > Decapoda > Palinuridae > Panulirus > Panulirus ornatus. The sequence goes on from NC_092227.1 coordinate 5,304,556, forward strand.
ATCTGTTAACTGGTAAGAGAGGAGAACATACGATTAGGAAATAGCTAAAAAAAGAAAAAAACAGATAAAATAACAACTTTAACATCCAGTGAAAGTATAAACACTGCGGCCTTGCCTAATAGGAAATGATAACGAAAAAGGTTTTGATACTTTCATTCGATGGAACAGAATCTAACTTCATTTCTCACTTTTTTTCTCAAATTGATCAGAATGCCAGCTAGTTCCCTGACCACGGAAGGTCTAGATCACATTAGGTGGTCACTGTATCACCCAGGGTACAGGAGAGTGGGCCTGTTGTACCTCTGTAGTGGAGAACCGACCAGTCATAACACAAGAAGAAGCTCCTGAGCTCGTGTACTGATGTGGAACACGAGTTACGAACTGCTCCCAAAAGGTTGTATATAATTCTCGTTAGACCCATAGAAAGGTGTGCGTTATAAGTCTGGTTTCCTCTCTCAAAAATGAAATCATATAAGAGTTGCTAGAGTGAGGCTACCGTCAGGTTACTAAAACTACTACTTGTAAGACAGTAGAGTTAAGTGGACACGATTGCAGCCCTAGACCACCCCTTCTCAGGAGCCAAAAGGAGAAGAAATTTGACCACGACATTCAGGTTTCTCATATGATTCTGAAGATGTGGATTGCGAGCAGTTTTTTTTTGATGAAAAATAAAGACATAATCCATCTAGAGAACACTAAACTTAACTAAATAACAATCAGGAAAGAAGAGAGAAAGTACACAATAGAGGAGAACAAATAGAACAGATGGAACAAGACAAACGAGGAAGGAGGTTGAAGCATCGTGTGTGTGTGTGACATTTCTTAAATGGGATCATAAGGTCGAAGGCATTTGTTTCTGTGGTGAGGAAAGGGAGGGTTGGAGTGGGGGAGGAAATACATCGCTCATGGGTGTCAGAGCAAGGATAGAAACAGCAGTGTAAGATCAGTGGGACTAATTTTCCAAAGACCAATAAACTAAAAACTTGGAAGAGATGGTACGTACGCCTTGGGAGCTGCCAAGGTAAACACAAAAGGATGAAGGAGTGGACACCTCGAGAGCACACGTGACGTCAGCCGTCACCTTACAGAAAACGGTTAACGCCGAAGTAGATCTCTTGTTCACAGAAGAAGAGTGAGAATGAGTCAGATTCCATACAAAAGCTAAGTGCATTTTACTCAGGCTAGGCACTGATACGTGTACAGCGCGAATATACAAGCATAGGTAAGAGTAACTTGATGATATGCCATATATAAGTGACTAGAAGTAATGGGAATAAGTTTCGAATGGAGTTAGTTTAGTATGAAGAAGACCAGCTGTTGCAGTTGAGTATAAAAAATTGAATAACTCAAGGAACGGAGGTATTGATTGGCCGGCAGGCATAACCATTAGTGCGGGAGACTTGTCGAGGGCTAAACATATTGGTGGATAGAGGGAACCTTCCATTGGCGTTAAGCATGTAGAGACCTCAGGTCACGAAGCTGAGGAATTCGTGAAATTGAGGCATCCTTATCGAAGTCTAAGCTGAAGATAGAAACAAGAAAGACAAGCTGTATTTATAGATGGAATTAGAAAACAACTAAATGATAGGATTGAAAAATCACAACGTGTTTTGAGGTAAACTTTTAACAAACACATTTTCAACATCAAAGAACAGGAATAAAGTTATGAAAACGTGAGGAAGGAAGGACAAGGGGGAGGGGGGTAGTTAGATAGTGTATGGAAGAAAGAAAATGGTGACAGGTGAGTAACGCGTCAGAGGGAGGGAGGGGAGGCTGAAGCCGATCTTGGCAACTCGACTTACATACAAGACAACAAATGTCAACATGAAATCCAGAGGAGTGTCATCGCACTTAGTGTTTACCGATGACAGGACATGAGCCGGCACGGGGCAACGTAGTTCAGCGTCTTCAGGGCAAGACAGGTGTGTGAGTGTGTAGAATTATTCGTGTTTGAGACTTTAAGTGTTTTATGATATTCAGTGGTAAGATTTCCCTTTGGATGTCCGCATGAGTTTGAAAAAGGGATTTTTTTTTGCTTGCGCGTTGTCTTCACCTGAATTTCAGTTCGTCCTCCTTCCTGCATGCCTGTTTCTCGGACTACCTGTCCGTCTATCTGTCTGCCTGCCTCTCTAATCCTCTGTTTAACTCCTCTCTAAGTCTGATAGGATTACAGTGTGGCACACACACACACACACACACGCACACACACACACACACACACACACACACACACACACACACACACACCCTTCAAAAAGTTTTTCTCTTTCTGATATCGAAATACTCACTCCACGTAAATGCATTATAACAGCCAAGGAAGTAAATTCCTACATCTCGTAGACGCCAAAACTTGAACGGCTTTCTTGAGGTATCCTGAAGACAATTGGACCGCTGAAGGCAGAGAAAATCCACACCCACAGTCATAAAAGAGCTCCTAATTTTCTATTACTCATTTTACAGCGTATCTTCCCCAGATCTCTTATGTTATACGGAGAGGAACTGGGAAACTTGAAAGAAGTTTTGATTCAAAAGATGAACAGGAAATTAAAAGCAAGTTTTTACGGGAAATCAAAGTCGATTACTCAGCTTGATTTTTAGATCGGTTATATAGAGTATGATCCACCGATTCAGCTTCTTGGTAATTCGAAGATCAAAGCCACTCCAGCATGGTATTGCATTGACGATGTTTTGCCCAATAATCTCCAAAGCCGAAATACTTGTTTTTGTTGGGAACTTTTAACATTTTGCAGAGACAGATGCCAACAAGTAACCTGGATTTGACCACCATCAGGAATTCAGCACCACACACGTTGCGCTCCTCTCTCTCTCTCTCTCTCTCTCTCTCTCTCTCTCTCTCTCTCTCTCTCTCTCTCTCTCACTCTCTCTCTCTCTCTCTCTCTCTCTCTCTCTCTCTCTCTCTCTCTCTCTCTCTCTCTCTACGCGTCTAGAGAAACGGAAGAATGAGCGACTCATGCTCACAACAGTCTGTGGATATCCAGGCTGGATTATAATGGTACCTAATTATCGTGGTACCTCGTATCATTTTTTCCCTCCTCACAAGAACTTAAAAAGAAATCCTTAATTACCCAGATGGAGAATGTTCTTAAAGTTTTCCATTATACATGTTGTAGTTACGTAGATGTAATTTAGCTCATACATATCTTTAGTATCTTTATATTTCATACGAGAGAGAGAAAAACGTAAACGTGCTTCAGGCGTTGCAGGGAGAAAAAAAAAGAAAGAGAATTCCTCGCCCTCCCCCCACCGCCCCCCTCCTCCGGGCGAAATTATCTGCAACTGTGTCGGATGAGAACGAGGTTAAGTCAGCACAGTTTCTTTGTTTACACGAAGTCCTGGAATGTATGTGTGGCGGAGCGGAGTGAGCGGTTCCCGGGGACACATTCTGTATGGACCACACTCCTTAAAGCTGTGACGTTTACTGAATACATATAAGGCCCGTCAAGCCTTTAAACACCTGCCTGGAGGCAAGGGCTGGAGTTGCATTGGAAATACGTAGTTGGCAAGACGATGGGCGCTATTTGTTCATGATAATGAGAGCTGAAATTGGCTAGAAAATTGATATCAGTGAGTTAATTAGTAAGGCCTCAAATTGTCGGAGGAAACAAGAAACAGGGGAAGGAGAGGAAAAAATTAAATTAACTGTAGTTAGACTTTATTAGAATGTGTGATTAGAAAAGCATGGAGAGGAGGAAAAGAATATAAAGATATAAGAAAAACAGAGATAGAAGGAATAGGAATGATATGCAAATAAAGGAAAAGAGGTATGAAAAAAATGTGACAAAATAGAGAGGGACATGTACGCACATGTACGTATGGGAGGGACATGTATCTACATGTACGTATGAAAGAAGAGACATGTACGCACATGTTCGTATGGGAGGGACATGCACGCACATGTACATAAGATGGGGCAGACTACAGAAGAGTTCCATGGTTTGTGACGAGTTTATCTGCTGGAGGACAGTAATACGACCTTACATTCCTCATCTGTGTTGATAGAGGCAGGATAGTGATAACAGACAGCTTCCTCCCCTACCAGCCACTCCCTCAGAGCTGGATTTCAAGAGTCTGAACCGAAAAGAATCGAGAGAATATCAAGACAAAATGTTTTTGAGATGCTGAAAAATGTTGCGACCTTCGTTTAGCTCGCTTCGTTGGGCCATCATATGCCCCTGTGATCAGATTCTCCTCCTCAATATTCAGTTGTTCTGAGGGCCCGCCTGTTATTCGGTGCATTGTTGGCCGAGCAGTTAACCTCCGTCTCTCGCTGACCTCTACAATTCTGACCTGTGATCTGATGAACACACAGGAGCAACTGGAATCCTGGTGTGACAGGCTGTAGAAGAAAATGATGCATACCTTAAAGTAAAGGAACATAAGCGTGTTGACCCTAGACGACCACAGCCACCTGACTATTGTATTCTCAGGGGGACTTCGATCCCTTGCAGGCAGTAGACTTTACATAGACCAACTGTGGTGTAGACTAGGCATCACATGTTTTTCTATATCGCACACCAGTCCTCGCCAAGGTTAGGCCTTAGATAAAGCATGATAGAGGGTCAGAAAAATTTAAGGAGGAGGAGGAGGGGAGGCAAAGAATCTGTAAGGTATTGAGGAAGTGGAGATCCTTCCCTATACGAGGGGTCAGGTCATGGCCGTTAAGAAAGATATGAATAGAGATGAAACTTTCAAAGCTTTGCGGTGTATGGAGAGAGAGAGAGAGAAGGGGAGGTCACAACGGGACATCTTAGAGTTTCCTTTGACCACACAGTAATTATGTAAGGTATTGTCTTGCCTTATGTTATGTAGTCTATCCACTTGTCGGAAGTGACCATGCAGGCACTTACTTTCTAGTAGCAGAAAACCGTAACATCTATGGAAGAGGAAAAGAGAGAACCACCATTGCAGCTTCAGAAAAAAAAAAAAAGATAAAACAGGTCAAGATTTTAGATCAGCCTGGAAGAGTTGAGAGGCAGGATTGCACCAGATGTGGAAAATACGGCCGGGGCAGTTGTTCAGAGGAGAAGAATCCTCGGCATCCGAACAGGATTTCCAGGTTTTTAGAGGCGATCTTAGCTATCTAAGTAATGCGAGGTATCCAATATAGATTAGATGTTACGGTGATACCAGGTATGTTTATGGTGTTGAGTGGTGGAATTATAGAGTCATCAGAGGAGATGGGAAGGTTGGTTGGGAGGAGTCTTGGAGAGAGAGAGAGAGAGAAATAGGAAGGCACTCTGACTTAGCGGGTGTTAAACAAGTCGCTGAGACGTTCGTTCCAACGGAAAAATCTTGTCCGGATCCGAAGTTTATGGAGGGGAGCTTGCAGGACGACAAGAGACGGAGATCGAACTAGACGAGACGGAACAGATCGGAAGGACGTGGAAGAATGCGTTGCCGAGGCCCCTCAAGACCATGAGTTCCTTCGATCTGAAGGAGGTCGTTGATTGAAAACGCCGAGAGAGTGTGGGAGACAGAACAGAACCCTGAGCAATGCCGATTTCGATAGGGAAGGATAGAAGAGGTTGGTCCATCAACATGGAAGGAGACGGACCAGCTGGGGAGGAAGGTGGATATAAGAAAAGAGATTGAGGAAGGGGAAAGTCTGCGGCTGGAAACTTAGCGTGAAGATCCTGATGCCACACCTTGTCAGAAGCATAACTAGAAAGCCATACTTGACTGAATGTGGGTACCATAACCCGGCGGTAGAGTAAGGGGTGGGGGTTGGTTGAACATCTACACAAAGTCAAACGATTACATTAAAAGGAAGGAGGGAGAGGTATGATTCAGAATGCCCAGTGTAACGAAGAGAAGACAAAGCTGTAGATTAGATTTGAAGGACAAAACGACGAGTGAAAGGAGAGCTCAAAAGAAGAAGAAAGACGAAAGAAAAGCATAAACCAAATAGAAACAGAAGTGAGGAGTCAAGCGAGAAATGAATCTAGGATCAAAGAGGAACATTGAAATAGAGAAGAGAAGCGAAGGCAAATGTGGTCAACAATGAATGCAAAGAAAATGAGAGAAATTAACAACATGAAAGGAGAAATTCATAAGACTACAAAGAGTAAAGAGGACAAGAAAAAGAGATGTAGTAGTAGTAGTAGCAGTAATAATACTAGTAGGAGTAGTGATGATAGTAGTAGTAGTAATAGTGATAATTGTAGTAGTAGTCAGTAGTAATAGGAAGTAGTAGTTGTAGCAACAGCATGACAGTAGATGCAAAAGTCATTGTTGTACTTGTTCTTGTACTTGTTGTGACATGGTAACAGTTGCTGTATAAGTCGTGGGTGTTGTTGTTCTGGGGATGGTGTGTGTGTGTGTGTGTGTGTGTGTGTGTAGCGGATGAAAAAAAGAAAACGGAGAAGGGAGATGTTACTATGTTTAGCATAATATGTGTTTAGCATTTTTTTCTGCGTTGCCGGATACTGTAGCCTCCATTAGAGGATCTTGGATTCCAGTAGAATATCGTAGCCTCCTGTAGAGTTTATTGTGGCCCCCTGTAGAACATTTTGGCCACCTGTAGAACATTGTCAACTTCCTGTAGAACAGTTTAGCTTCCTGTGGCACACTGTAGCCTCCTGTGGAACATATTGGCCCACTGTAGAACATGGTGAACTCCTGTAGAACATTTTGGCCTCCTGTAGAACATTGTGACCTCCCACTGGAATAACATGATGGCCTCATGTAGAACATGGTGACCCCCTTTAGAACCGTATGGCATCCTGTAGAACATTGTAGCCTAATGTAGAACATCATGGCACCCCCCCCCCCGTAGAACATCATGACCTCCCGTAGAACAAGAGCATTACCTCCTGTAGAACACTTTGGCGTCCTGTGGAACATTGTGCCCGCCCTCTGTAGAACAGAAGTGCCCTGCGGTAGAACAATAGTATGACCTGCTGCAGAAGACCGTGGCCTGCTGGACTGGACCTCTTGGGGCGCCGAGATGACACAGGTCATACCGCACTCGCAGGTGGTAGGGGAGGGCGCCGGGGTAGCGGGGGCTAGAGAAGGGGGAGGGGGTAAATCGAGGGTAGAGGGCGGGGCCTGGGACCTGAAAAACTCGTTAAAAGTCCACACGATCACTGAACCATGATGCACCAGCCTGTGTGGTGGTGGTGCCTGCTGCCGGGGCTCCCGAGGGTGGGTGGTGGTGATGGTGGTAGTTGTAGTGGTGGTGGTAGTGAGTTGTGGTGATGGTAGTAGTAGTAGTAGTAGTGGTGATGGTGGTGGTCATGTGTGGTAGTGATGATGATGGTGTGTGTGTGTGTGTGTGTGTGTGTGTGTGTGTGTGTGTGTGTGAGGTTCACAACTGAAAGACTGTAACTGGTAATGCTGCACCTTGTGATGGCGATGCGATGATGCTGTTTCTAATGATGATGATGCTGCTGATGATCGTGATGCTGTTAATGCTGCTGTTGCTAGTCATGATGCTGCTGCTGCTGCTGTGTTCCGCTCCTGCTGCGGCAGCTAACATTTCCTGGGCAGGCGGCGTGCCCCAACGCTTGCATTGTTGCTACTGTTCAACAGTGGACGACGTGCCGTTGATATACCAGTTTTTACTCTGCAGGTCCCACTGGCGCTACTGTTTCCCTTCTGTTGTTGCCTGACTGAATGTTTCCCCTGCTACTGTTGCTGAGGAACAGACCTGCCGCCCGAGAGCCAGCAGGGTTTGCTCTCTCTCTCTCTCTCTCTCTCTCTCTCTCTCTCTCTCTCTCTCTCTCTCTCTCTGTCTCTCTCTCTGTCTCTCTCTCTCTCTCTCTCTCTCTCTCTCTCTCTCTCTCTCTCTCTCTCTCTCTCATCTGCACCACTGGTCACGACCACAAAAGATCATTAGCGTTATATACTACATGTTGCGTCCTCGCTTAAATGTGTATAACGATTGCTTGATGTGTATATCGTTGGATGCAGGTGGATTTATATGATACCTTGGTGGTGGTTGCCGCTCTGGCTACAGCTGTGGCGGTGGTGGTGGTGGTAGAGGTGGTGGTGGAGGTGGTGGAGGTGGAGGTGGTGGTGTCATTACCTTGGTGGCTGTCCCACCGTCAGAGACTCGGGAACTGATGGGCTGAGGAAGCCCAGGTGCTGAGGTTGTTTGAACAGGTGGGTGAGGGAGGAGCCTCCTGCTTTACTGTCCTGGTCTCCGTCTATGGTGTTGGGTGAGGGAGGAGCCTTCTGGTGTATTGTCCTGGCCTCCATCTATAGTAGTGGGTGGGGAGGACCCTTCTGGTGTACTGTCCTGGCCTCCATCTATAGTAGTGGGTGGGGAGGAGCCTTCTTTTGTACTGTCCTGGCCTCCATCTATGGTAGTGGGTGGGGAGGAGCCTTCTGGTGTACAGTCCTAGCCTCCATCTATGGTAGTTGGTGGGGAGGAGCCTTCTTGTGTACTGTCCTGGCCTCCATCTATGGTGATGGGTGGGGAAGGAGCCTTCTAGTGTACTGTCCTGGCCTCCATCTATAGTAGTGGGTGGGGAGGAACCTTTGGTGTACTGTCTTCATCTATGGTGGTGGATGGGGAGAAGCCTTCTGCTTAACTGTCTTGTCTCCATCTCTCGTGGTAGGTGGTGGGAAGGAGCCTTCTGGTGTACTATCTTGTCTCCATCCATAGTGGTGGGTGGGGAGGAGCCTTCTGCTTTACTGCCTCGTATCCATCTCTGGTGATGAGTGGTGAGGAGCCTTCTAGTGTATTATCTTGTCTCCATATATAGTCATGGGTGGGGAGGAGACCTCTGCTTTACTGTCCTATCTACATCTCGAGTGGTGGGTGGGGAAGGTGGCTTTTACTTTACATCGTTGTCTTCATACATACAGAGTAAGAATGTAGGACACTATTGTTATCCTCCAGCAAATAACCTCGCCATAGACCATTGGGGTCTTCTGTTATCTGGCTATTCCACGTACAGCCCTGATAACACTGCAGTCCTCCAGTTGATAACCTCGCCATAGACCACCAGGTTTTCTGTTACTTGGCTCTTCCTTACACTCCAGTTCACACCAGTACGCAGTTCAAGGACTCGTTTTGAGAGTGGAGAATCCCCAGCAACATGCTTTCCGTAGCGGGTCTGCTGTATATGAAGCACTGGTACAGATTCATCATGTGTGTGTGTGTGTGTGTGTGTGTGTGTGTGTGTGTGTGTGTGTGTCTGTGTGTGTGTCTGTGTGTGTGTGTGTGTGTGTGTGTGTGTGTGTGTGTGTATGGTGAGGACACTGATGGTGGGTATCCAAGAATGGTTTTATACTGCTACTGTCAAAGTATCTTCTGTTTTTTGCCTAAGATTTGACAATATTAACACGAAGACGAGCCTGGACCTATTGAGTAAAACTTTACGACCCTTGAACATAGTGGTATAATCCTTGAGCAAGACGTCACGACCCTTGAGCACGAGGGTACGACCCTTGAACATTGTGGTATAATCCTTGAGCACGAGGGTACGACCCTTGAGCGCAACAACCCTTGAGCACTACGGCACAACCCTTGGATATGATCATCTGGCCTCTGACCTTACCCTTAAGGGTCAGATAGAATGATAAGAGTGATAATTTAACTGAGATAACAGAAATAGAAATAGTAATTAAAGTAGTAGTAGTAATAATACTAATAGTAATGATGATAATGATGATAGTAATAATAATAACAATAATAATAATAATAATAATAATGATAATGATGATAATAATAATAATAATAGTAATGGTAATAATAATAATAGTGAGAGTGGAGGTCACTATGAAGCGTGAGTCAGAGTGACATCAACACAACAGCAACTTGAGGCTCGATCCTAGGCGCCGGATGGCAATTATATCCTTTACTGTAATATACGTCTTTAAGACCTACATTTGCTCATTATCTTTGCATCCCTGATGACGTTAGTTACCACGAGAGCGCTCGCATCTTTCGCCTTTCATTCTCCTTGTGGCTTCCAGCATCTACCCGCATCACGTTTTCTTCCGCGATTCCCCCGAATCCTTTAAGGAAATTTCAGAGCTGCGAACGGAGTGTCGCGAACTCTGCCCGTGCGTCTGGAACACTAGCTTCGTTCAGAATGACAAAATTGCATAAGATAAGAATTGGAAAATTGGAACACATTAACAGAGAGAGAACAGTTGCCAGTTAGGCTGCGTGGGTCCACTGGGAAGCGACCACTAAACGCCCACAATGGCATTTTCTATTAAGCGGGTTTTTGCTTTCTTTTTCCGACGATCAAAACAGTAATGGAGGAGAAATATACCTGCCAGATGCTGTGAGGAAATGTATAAGTACTGGTCTTCCTCAGGGATGTAGATCGACGGTGATAAATATCTCAAAACTATATAGATTTTGTGGCAACGAAGAAGCGCAAGGGAAAAATGTCCACCATTGTGAGTTAAAATTTTTGCTATTGTGAGTTACAAGATCACTCAGAATCTCACTGACCTTCTGTTGTTGTGCGGGGCTTATAACATCTTACATATATTATACCCCAATAGTCGTTATATAAATGGCCATGGGTGTCATTCTCCGTTGTTCAGTGTGTCTTCCAAGGCGAAATTATCTTCTTCTTTTTTTTTGTTTTTGTTTTAAAGCATTACTTCTGATGGGGTCTCAAGGCCCTCTGGTATAAGTGTTGTTAAGTCCTGTTGTTACGCGTCTCTCGCCCGGGGGAGAAGGGGCTTAGCTGACGGGCTCTGTGTACTGTACATTAAGTCTGTTTGCCACTGTGTGACTACAAGTCTTGTGTGTCTACGACCATTAGCCTAAGTTACGTAAAAAAAAAAGAAATGCTAGTTGCCGCTTCAAACACGACCTTGAATCACCCCGACTCGACGAGGCTTTTAGATGGTATAGAAGGAGGTCAGAGCTGAACGAGATGAATTAGTTAAGACTGTAGGATTAGATCATGTTCTGTATACCTCAGTGTCTCACACGCTTACAGAAGATAACGTAAACAACGAGCTGTTATGAGTCGGACGTTTAGCGGGCGCGTCGATAGATAGACTATATACAGTTATGGTTTTATTCTACACCCAGACGTTGGTGGAGGTTTGGGAGGTAAAGGCGAGCGAATGATAAAAGGGCCGATCTCAGGCATCATGAGGTTGGCCGAGTCGAAGCTAAGAATTAGCTTGAAATGTGTTGAATAAGAGTATCACTGAGGATCACTGGTGAATTAGTTTGTTTCCTATAAGGCTGAAGAGTCTTGTATACCAGATCGAATGAATGGTATATGTTAGCTGCAGTTCACCAAATGTCCATCAGTTCTCTAATGGACATCCTTTGGGGATGTTACCCCCTTGCACAGCTCCTGTGGGATGTCACCTTTTGCACGTCTCCTGTGGGATTGTGCCTCTTGCACGTCTCCTGTGGGATCTTACCCTTTTGCACGTCTTCTGTGGGATGTTCAAGTTAGCCGAGCGATCACCAGTCTCCCCCCTTCGTCCCTGTGGTCTGGTGTCTCTTCAACAGCTGCTGTGAGATACTAAAGCCCAGCAGGTGTTCGTCAGTCTCATTTCACCTGTTACATTCTCAACACCTGCCCTCTAGTGGTCGTATCTGAGGCTGAAGCAGATTCGTTTAACACTCGTACGCTAAGCGGTTCGACAGTATAAGTTTCAGTTCCATTAAACTTATTTCGGAGAAGAAAATCCTTATTGGTTTTAAACTAGAATTAGCTGAACAAAACTGTCAGATTTCCTTCTCGATAACTTAGGTAAGTGATTGAGACGAGGTTTTCCTTTAGAAAAGTTGGTAACAACTGGTAGTTAGTTGCTAAATGAACCTTCCGATAGATACTTTGTTATCTATCATCATCAGCAGCAGCTTCGGTACCGCTTTCTCTATTAACTTCAGACTTACCGATTCGTGAGAACTGGTATCAGCTGTTGTCGGTTTGATAACATCGATAGAAACCCGAGCAAGACCATGTGATTCCACTTCGATAGCACCTGAGTCAGAGAAGATCCTTGACACGAAAGATCGTAAGTGATGGGATAGAGCCATGAGGAATACTGCTCTAGATAGGAAAAGATTATCTTGATCCATCGAGGATTGTGAGAACCCTGAGTCTCGACAGAGGAGTGTCTGCTTTGTGGCATGAGACAGCTGATGGGAGTGTAGATTTTTTTTTTTTTCATACGCCGTGCTGAAAATCTTTACCCATGGAACAAGACTGTACAGCTCCTGAGAGATGATAGTACGGCCCTAGAGCACGATGGTACGGCCCTAGAGCACGATGGTACGGCCCTAGAGCACGATGGTACGGCCCTAGAGGACGATGGTACGGTCCTAGAGCACGAGGGTTCTATTCTAGAGCATGAGGGGACCTCCCCTGGGCAAGATGGCCTTGCCTTTGACCTAACCCTCAATATCCAGGTCGAAGGGAAGACTCATCATGCCCCATGAGTCGTGCCGCCATGCTCAAGGGTCATATCGTTATGCTTAAGTGGTCGTAACGTTGTGCTGACGGACCTTTAAGAACGGCCAGGGCGATGATGATGACTCTGATAATGATAATAACGATAACGATAATGATGATAATGATCGTCAGCCTTCACGCCTGTAGAGTCCAACCCTCCAGCAGGTTGGCGCCTCCATCAGCACGTCATCCTCGGGCCGAGGAAGAAGTAATGCCGTCTTACCTGCAACCTCCTTTCGTCCTCCTCCTCCCTACACAGGTACCCATAGACGGAGGTCTGCCTGACGAAGGTGCAAGACGCTACCTTCCTCGCCAGGATGGTAACCATCTCGCGAAAGGGTCTTCAACATTTCCTTCCTCAGTCAATGTATCATCGCGTCCTTTCCCAAGTGAATATAATCGATGAATCTTCGCATATTCCTTCTCTTCCTTGCCCTGTATTTCTTTATTGTATGTAAAATAAAAACTGCCGTTGGTTTGCAGGAAAAATGGAAGGATAAGTGTTTGGAAAATGATTTTATCTGATCGTCTTTGTTGTAAAAGCCTTTAAAGTAGCAGGATAACTTGTGGCACATGATAAGAATTGCTTGGAGTAAACCCCTTCGATATCACACTTGATTGCCATAGTGAACACCTTCTTATATAGAGAGATTAAGACTCGGACACACCTCGTAAAGATGAAGCACAAAGATAAAGAACACAAGAGTTTCGAGTGCCTTGGGAACGGCGAGCCAACCGCCGCCGTTGCTCCTCCTCCTCCTCCTCCTCCTCCTCCTCCTCTCTCTCTCTCTCTCTCTCTCTCTCTCTCTCTCTCTCTCTCTCTCTCTCTCTCTCTCTCTCTCTCTCTCTCTCTCTCTCTCTCTCTCTCTCTCTCTCGTCGAACAAGGCGGACAAACCAGGTACCGTCTCGTGTGAACTCAGGTGACACAGTGACACGGTCGAGACCATTTCGCCAATTACCGACAGCGGAAAAATTACCACCTCGAGGAGCAAGTTTGGATTAGGTTCCCGTAGAAAAAAAAAAAAATATTTCCCCTCCGTGGCAGAAACAAATGGGACTGTTGTCCCTTCCCTTCACGTGGAATTACTGGGGAGTGGAGGAATGAAATCACCGTCAGGCAAGACACCGAACTGTTCCACCAAGGTTGGGATGGATGCTCGATGACGGTACGACCCTGGGACACGACGCTACGATCCTGGGACACGACGGTACGATCCTGGAGCACGACGGTACGACCCTGGGACACGACGGTACGACCCTGGGACACGACCGGTACGACCCTGGAGCACGACGGTACGATCCTTTCATCTGAATTTCAAGGATCATGTCACAAACCAGGCCATCAGGGCGTCGCTCCACCCTGCTCTCACAAGAGACTCCACAGCCTGTGAGAGAGACTCACCATCCCTGAAATGCGAATGAGGTTTATAGACCACATCCTTGTGTCTTACATCCCACAAGGATCCAACAACAGATTCTCTTACGAACCTCCCGCCACAACGAAGCCCTCTAGGCTTTCCTCTACTGGTAATGCCTGTACACAGTAGTACCGTCTTGCCAGCTGTGCTCAGCAGGGTATGGTATGGTATACTCAGCAATCTGCCATCCATTCTTTTGAGGGCAGTGTGTACCCTGACAGTGCTCAGGAGGGTGTGCTGAGCAAGCCAACTGCTAATCTCGTGATTCCCAAAGGGATCGATGCTCAGTACGGGGTTTGGGGGACACGGGCTTGCTAGATACCGGCTGACCTGATGGTCCGTGATAAGGCTATTGAATTGAGGACACTGAGAGTATCGTCCATTTCTAATCTGTGTAGGTGGCGGCAAGATAGCAAAGTGCAAGGCTCCTCCCCATCCACCACTTAAGATGAAGACAGGATAGTCAAGCCGAAGGTGCCTCCCCACGCACCACTATGGATGGTGACGGGATGTGACGGGATAGTAAAGCAAGAGGCTCCTCCCCATCCACCACTTAAGATGAAGACAGGATAGAAGGTGCCTCCCCACCCACCACTATGGATGGTGACGGGGTAGTAAAGCAAGAGGCTCCTCCCCATCCAGGACTGTATATGAAGACATGGATAGGAAAGCATTATATAATACAAATAAAATAAACCTTTTATCACACCACATCTTATGTTCACAGACTCTATCTCTTCATTTATGATAATGTTTGATACATCATGTTTCATATTCAGGCGCTTTATTTTGATAATTATTTCAGGTCCTTTAAATCTCACTGGTTTAAGATGTCTGAACCTAATTTTCCATCTTCTACGTCTAAAGATTATTCATTTGTTTAATCCTGAAGTAGATTAGGCTTTCAACCACGTTTGATATCTATGTTTTGGATTGTTTTCAATCCCAGCTTGTGCCAGTTACCCATTTGTTCAGTATCCATTGAGAGTAGGACGACTGGCGAGGTTCGACTACCCGGTTCGAAGCTCGAAAACGAACCCTCTGATTCACAGCTGGCAACGCTCATTTGCATACAAGTCATAAACGCTGATGTCATCAGAGAAATTAGAGTTTCTTCATAATTGTAAAGAAAGAAAAAAAAAAAAAGATGTCGGAACAGCTATCAGCATCCTTGATGTTCCGCTCCACTACCATCATTGTTGTATTATTTTGCATCATTGTTTTATAATCTTATTTTCATCCTCTTTAGTAGTCTGAGAGACGCCATTACCCTTAGTAACCCCGTGATCGACGCTCGCCCTGAACCACATTCGTGTGATGCCATTATCTGACCCTCATACCATTCCCGCCCTCACTGGCACAACGAACCTAACCTCTCTCTGTTCGTGTCTTCATCACCATTAACTTGCCATTGCCTCTCTTCTCTATACGCTCCCATGCGCTCCTCCCCACCCCACACCCCGACACCATCCTCCTCCGCTGCTCCACTTAAATTCCGGACGCCGACGGGCGGGGCTGCCTGCCGCTGCAGCTGAGGATACCCACCCACACGAACCTCTTCTACCGCGGCAGGAAAGACCGAGGTTTTCCCCCCCTCCCTTCCGCAGGTGGTCGCCCCTCTAGTGCCTGCCTGTCCACAAGACACCTTCATTTCCTCCGCAATGAATGTTCTTGGTTCCTCCCTGTAGTGGCGTCGGCCGGCCCGTCCTGCCCGACTACTCCTTTACCTTTAAGCTCCCCTTGACCCCAATTAGAGGTGACCTGACCCCCTCCCCTTCGGGACGAGGTCCCCCTGGGCCGTGGAGTGACGCAGCAGCAGCAGGAAGAGGAGGAGGAGGAGGAGGAGGAGGAGGAGGAGGAGGCATGAGGGAGGAGGGGTAGGAAGGAAGGAGGAGGAAGATGCAGGCTGGGCAGGGCTTGGTTGCGTGGCCGCGCTGCTGCTGGCTGGCCGGCCGCAGGACTCCCGTGGCAACAGGACTCTCTAGGACAATGATGGTGCACAGCCCCCCTCTCTCCTCCTCCTCCTCCTCCTCCTCCTCCGCCTCCTCCTCCTTCGCTCCCCCGACGCCGTAGTTCCCCCCTTGCACCCCGCCCGCACGCCTACCCCACACGCCAACCTCCCCCCCCCCCCCCGATTCCTACGCCCGCAGAACCTGCTCCCTGGTGCTGGCCTGCTCCTATTTTTGCCTCCTGGAGCCTGGCCTGCACCTACAGCCCTCATGATCCGGGGGTAAAATCCCCTTGGAGCATTTCCATCCTCGTTAGATCGAATTGCTTTGTCACCACTGGTCATCGTCTTCTGTTGCAAAATATCATCATGAAAGGGACAGTCCTGTCTCCGGACATGATCCTCGTCTGTGGACCGAATCTTCTTCTCTGGACAAAATTCTCTCCTGACCTAAATCTTTCTTTGCGAACAGAATTGTCCAATTAGGACGAATTTCACATATTTGTGCGGAATTCTTGTTTGGAGGTAAATTCCCCATCACCAGATGTAATCTCTTTCAAAAAGAATTCTTTACTTTACGCCGCGTTCTTCTGTCCAAAGGTAATTATCCTGTTCCTTTAGTCAGGTGATAATCATTCTGTTCTTTGAGTCAGATGGTAATCATGCTGATTCTTAAGTCAGAGGGTAATCATTCTGGTCCTTAAGTCAGAAGGTAATCATTCTGGTCCTTAAGTCAGAAGGTGATCATCCTTGTCCTTAAGTCAGAAGGTAATCATCCTGGTCCTTAAGTCAGAAGGTAATCATCCTGGTCCTTAAGTCAGAAGGTAATCATCCTGGTCCTTAAGTCAGAAGGTAATCATTCTGGTCCTTAAGTCAGAAGGTGATCATCCTTGTCCTTAAGTCAGAAGGTAATCATCCTTGTCCTTAAGTCAGAAGGTAATCATCCTGGTCCTTAAGTCAGAAGGTAATCATCCTGGTCCTTAAGTCAGAAGGTGATCATGCTGCTTCTTAAGCCAGATTGTAATCATCCTGTTCTTTAAGTCAGAAGGTAATAATTCTGGTCCTTAAGTCAGATGGTAATCATGCTGCTTCTTAAGTCACAAGGTGATCATCCTGATTCTTAAGTCAGAAAATGATAATTCTGGTCCTTAAGTCAGATAGTCATCATGCTGTTCCTTAAGTCAGATGGTAATTAGGCTGCTTCTTAAGCCAGATTGTGATCATCCTGGTCCATAAGTCAGAAGGTAATCATTCTGGTCCTTAAGTCAGATGGTAATCATGCTGCTTCTTAAGCCAGATTGTAATCATCCTGTTCCTTAAGTCAAAAGGTAATCATCCTGTTCCTTAAGTCAGAGGGTGATCGTCTTGAACCTTAAGTCACAAGGTAATCATCCTGTTCTTTAAGTCAGAAGGTAATTATCTTGTTACTTAATATCTCCCATTACTTAGAATCTACCATGAACAAAGATAAAGTACCCCAGAGAGCCTTTACTTATACACCTCATAACCCGAGATACTACCACACTTTATACTTACATTCCCTGGGAATCTCTAACCTTCGTATGCACTTACAACTTGTAAGTGGCTTTTAAGCCAACTTAGATCGCCCTAACTTACCGTTTATAAGTACAGGTCACTGAAAATGGAATGAGTCCTGCTGTGACAGACAGACAGACAGACAAACAAACAGACAAACAGACAGACAGACGTTACTGATGATAGTTTCTGGATGATCTAGTTAGCCACATCTCTGACGAGTCTTACAGCTGGAGGTGAAGTATATAATTGTCTTATGAACCATTGTTGCCAGGTAATATTACGCCTCTTGACGCAAATTATCGAGCGTATGTAAAACAGGTCTTACGATGATGATGATGATGAAGAAGAATCATCCGTACTAGCTATAATACTGGGAGAAATGTTACTGCTCTTAGATATAACATACACCTCTCTGATTATAGCTATAAAACCCTTTCTGTTTTCCAGCCATCGCTACTGGATATGTCTCTCTCATTAGCCGGACGAGCTACAGTTCAAAGGAGAAGGTTCGATCTCACAAACTCTAGGACATGGGATGAACACCTCACTTCTGCTATGGGAACAATTCTGCCACTCGTAGATGTAGGTGACACCCTGTCCAGCGACCATAGAAGGCAGAGAGTTGCTCCCGAGTGCTGGGAATACAAAGGAATACATGCGCCAACAGACCACTTAGGGTAAGGGGTCCTTTCGAGGCGTCTGGTCTGTGACCGTGGAAGATATCTGAAACTCACAGAATAGTGTGGTATAAAAGCCTGAAGGCGTACAGATGATGTTGATGGTGATGATGGTCGTGGATGATGGCTGAGGACGTATGACTTTAGGGAGATAGGGTTGCCATCGAGAAAGAGAGAGAGAGAGAGAAAGAGAGAGAGGGAGGGAGAGGGAGGGAGGGAGATAATGGGAGCGCATCTTAAATACCATAGTTCCACTAATGAGTTTGTTCTAAGACGCGACGTCAAGACAATGTCCTCCTCGGCAAGAGGCATCCCTCCCACCCCCTCAGTACTGCATTCACTGGATGACTGCGTCCTTATTCATCCTCGCCTCCTTCACAATTACACGATCATTATCTCGTCTCCCCGGCTATAGCCCTCGCATTCTTTTCTCTTATTAGTCAATTATATATATATATATATATATATATATATATATATATATATATATATATATATATATATATATATATATATATATATGGTCCCACTTGTTTACAGCGAGTTTAAGTAAAGATGCGCAATCTATATCGACCGTGCAGACACAAAGACAGAACGGTTCCCGCCGCGAATATGCTACGCCTCGGAGAGGGTTTGTGTTTGGCACGTCG
Source organism: Panulirus ornatus (assembly GCF_036320965.1). Taxonomy (NCBI): domain Eukaryota; kingdom Metazoa; phylum Arthropoda; class Malacostraca; order Decapoda; family Palinuridae; genus Panulirus; species Panulirus ornatus. The sequence continues at coordinate 5,323,202 of NC_092227.1, forward strand.
GTGGAGTTTATCATTATCTGTCCATAGATTCAGTAGACTTGCAGACCGTTCAGGTATCAAGTCGTCTCTCATGTTTTACTCACGACACACACACAGAAAGAGAGGCATATGGAGAGAGAGAGAGAGAGAGAGAGAGAGAGAGAGAGAGAGAGTCAACATATGATATAGAGCGACGGGATGGTTCGCGTGTTTCTATTATGTTACTCTGAAATAGACGAGGGAGCCGGCGGAACGCTTGTGTTCGAGTAGCTGCGGAATGCAACGAGTGGATGTCTTCAAAGCAGCCACCATGAAAGTTGCCGTGTGGAGTGAGGCCGAGGAACGGGTCATGTGGTGGTGGTGGTGGTGGCATAGGAAGGTCAGGAGACACAGAGAGCTCTCGGGGCCTGGCAGGGCGGAGGTGATGGTAATGCTTTGTGGTGGTCTTTGTGAAGGAGAGATGTTGAGGGCCAGAATGCAAGGCACACACACACACACACACACACACACACACACACACACACACACACACGAAAATGATTAACAATTAAGAGATAAACGGACAAAAAAGGATTAGAAATTAAAAGTAAAAGCCAATCTTTAATATATTCATGATGACTTAAGATTAAAGTTCATTCCCAAAAGATGGTATGTTAAGGCAGTTCAAAAATGTCCTGATTTAGGGAGAACGGTGCAATATGAGTCACTTATTGAACAGGGTAGATGGTGGATGAATTCTTAACGGGATCTTCAAGGATAGGTTGTGGATGGTTGAGGGTGTGGTTGGGTGTGGCTTTTGTATGGGTGAGGTGAGGCAGGAGCATGATATGGAAGAGCAGGAGGGAGGCAGTTTTATCTCACCTTGGATTAAACATGAGACAGGATCTGCAAGAGAAATTACAGTAACGCTTCACATAGCGTCAGATGACCAGGCGATGGAGGGAAGGTTCTGAGTTAGCGTGGATGAAGCTGGTATAGTGTCTTTAGAGGTCAGCAGTGTGCACAGGCAGAATTCACTATATACCTTTAGTTCAACAGATGTTCAAATTACATTACACACACACACACACACACACACACACACACACACACACACACACACACACACACACACACACACACACAGTGCCCATGTGTAAGGAATACTCGTACGCATGTGTGTGTGTGTGTGAGCGCCACTTCATAACATACAATTTTGAACATTTATTGAACCAAAGGTAAATGGTAAACTCAATAAAGGAAGCAATGAGGATACAGGAGGAGAATCTTCTTGGTTTAGGTATAAGGGGATGATTAACTGACGGTCGAGCTGAAGAAAAAAAGAAAATGAGACAGATCACAGATATGAACAGAGGCTTTACTTCAACACGCAATGGCTGAAAATTAAGGAAAAAAAAAAAACGAGGAAAGTAAAAAAAAGGGTTTTAAGATTTGTGTATCACAGGGATAAAATGAATGAAGAGAACATCGAGCACTAACTTTGACGCAGTGTGATTATATTGCATCAATAAAAAGTTAGGAGAGTAAAGAGTAGAATATGAGAAATTCGGATGAAAGAAAGTTTTTATATGTTGTGGGTGTGTGCAGGATAAAGGCAGTGGGTGTGTGCAGGATATGGAGTAAATGTCTCAAAATTCAAAGGAAAATTAGAAATAGAAGATTATAATGTAAAACGTATGATCAGAGGAGGCTAAGCATTGGGTATTACAAAAGATATAAAAAGGCAAACTTTGATAAGATGCCTACGAAGAAAGCGAGTTACTCATAAGACAATAAGATTGGGAAAGAATTGAAGTTTATGGGTTTTTGTATAAGATTCCGTGAAAAAAGATTCAGGTGTCAGAGGAAAGAATGGGGTCATTGTGCCCCTTCGTTCAAGGAAAAGGCATTAATAGTTAACACGAGAATGGAATCATCTACACACGAGGAGAAGCAAGTGACGGAGCGAAGGTTTAGAGAAAATGAAAAGGATTACAACTGATAAAGTGAGAAGTGTGGCTATAATAGCGGGTGTGAGTGATGAGTGATCTGAGGATCGCTATAAGAATGATTATGAAGAACAGTTTACAAAGACATCAGTGCAGTTGTGAGACGTCTGGACTCGAGGGTTTGGGAAGAAGCGAGCGGTTGACAGGGACTGGGTGTGTGTGAGGTGCCGTGAAGGCATGGAATGGCGAGAGGGCTGGTTGGGTGAAGCCAGAGGCAAGGAAAGGCAGTTTTATTTTCTACAGGGAGGACACACCCTGCGTGAGGATGGCATGAGACATATCCTTTAGGAAGACCTGACGTGCGATGAGGGAGTGTTATCCCCTGTAGGTTATTAAGCGTCGTCTTTGGCGGAACTGTGGGTACGTGAGGAGTCCAGATAACAGAAGACCTGATGGTCCATGAAGAGGTTTTCTGCTGTTGGGGAGTAGTATGGGATTACTTGGGAAAGCCATAGAACAGAAGACGTGATCATCCCTGACGAAATGATCTGCTTTTTATCTACTTTCTAATCACATTGTTTTTTTTTATTTATTTACGTATTGAATCCATTGGAAAGAAGCAATATTTTGGTTTACATTTTGCATTACTTCCTGCACATGTCATTTCTCTGACCTAGGTGTTTGGTTCGTCTGGTGTCTGTGTGCAGCAAGCTTCACATGTCATTCTTAAAGAGTCCTCTTGCATCATCGTGAAATTTTGGACCTTACAGGACATTATTCTTAATCTTTCAGTTTCTTTTTCTAGCTGTTATCAGATTCACCAGGTCTTTCCCGAGCAAGGGCCACTGTGTTTTGAAGACCCCCTTTTCTCTGCTGGGCGTCATCAAGCTTAAAACACAATCTTGAAGACACTGAAGGTGATGTATGTACAGAGAGGAAACTAGAATCCTGCAGGCCTCTGGAGACTCCATGAGAGCGAGGGGAGACCTGTACGAGGTCATAGGATTCAGGTGTCGGGGTTTTGGCCATACAGAACCTTCCCCGCGGTGCACGCTGATGGTTGGAGGGGCCAAATATCCTCCAACTTCTGGCTTGACCCGTTTGCTGGTGGTGGTTGAGTAAGGGAGGGAAAAGAAAAAAAATCTTGAATAAAAACAGTTTCTGTTATTTGTAATCTGTCGTGACTGCTGCCAATGTTTGAGAATTTACCGCGTTGCCCATTGAAAAGCCGTCGTATTAAGAGAAGCGATTTGATTCCTTTCCATGTGGCGTTTGGATACACAGTCCTTCAGGTGCAGTGTGTGTCTACGACCCAGAGATGTAGTAGCGGTCATTCCACTATATGTACGGAAACGAAGTTGACAGCCTTCGTGAGGACGATCAGATTTGTAAACTGTATTGGTGGCCTTCAAAGGTATTCTTGTCTTGAGTTACTTTTCGATTCCTCTGCTAGGTACACTTCCCATCCGGTGTTATGACCTTTCAGTATTATACATTTACTCTTACGTGAGCAATGTGTATTGTAGTGTCACAAAAGGGCACCACTGCCATACAACCTTTTCATGTTATCTCTTCATGTGCCATTGTATCTGGGGTTTCCTAAGGGTCCAGGATATCATGTTCCTACACACGACCTGATTTCATGAAAAGAATAAACACTGGCTGATGTGTGACGTGGTCTCTTCCTGTAGAAGCTGTGTTGATATTTCTGTATCGTGTGACTGATAAAGTTACGTGGTATTGTTTCCTGAACGTAATTTCTATTATTTGTCCCCGTGCAATGCAACACTAATTGGATAGTTGGGAAAATGGCAATAAACTGGGATGTTTTACGCGCGCGTGAACACACACACAAACACACACACACACACACACACACACACACACACACACACACACACACCCACAAATTGTTTATTCATCTATTTATCTATTATTGATAATTACCCCAGGACCTTTCTAAAGGTTCGTGCAGCCCAAGGCTGAGCTACTTCCAGTAGCAGGGGAATGTAGACCCCTTTGGAGCGAGAATTTCTTTGACGAGACTGTATTCCCAATGATCCACTCAAAATGCTGTATGATATATATATATATATATATATATATATATATATATATATATATATATATATATATATATATATATATATATATATATATTGTACAGCATTTTGTCTCTGTATGAAAAAAAATGAATATTCATGTGTCTCTTGGTATAAGCCTATGAACTGTATAATGTTGACAAATGGTTCATCACCTTTACATGGACAACATAGACTGATGTGTGTGTGTGTGTGTGTGTGTGTGTGTGTGTGTGTGTGTGTGTGTGTGTGTGTGTGTGTGTGTGTGTTCTTTAAGGTTTGATATAGGGTCTTCGTGTTGCTTGGGTATTGCTTTTATTCTGTATTTTAGTATTAGTCTTTCATTAAAGATCTCCAGTATATATATATAGTATAGAATTATTTTGTGTAACGCTAGGAGTGATGCGGGATCCGGGGACTCTGTTCTATGTAAACTTTCGTGTTTAAGAAGAAAAAAGAGAAAAAAAAACTTTTGGAGTTTAAATCCTTTTGTGTTCACTTAAGGATTTTCTCGCTAATTGGAATATATTTGCATATCACATTCTCTCTCTCTCTCTCTCTCTCTCTCTCTCTCTCTCTCTCTCTCTCTCTCTCTCTCTCTCTCTCTCTCTCTCTCTCTATCTATCTATCTATCTATCTATCTATCTCCCGTATCCGTATATATCTATTTCTTATCTTCTCCCTTCCCCTTCATTCCTATCATTTATTTCAACCCCTTACTTAACCACTTTCTTTCTCAGGTTACTTTTCCATCAGCTTTCCCGCGATCTTTCCTCTTTCCTTTCCATATTTTTATTACGTGCCTGTCGCCCGTATCAGCATCCCTTTTCCATTTATCCCAGAGGTTTCTTTTATGTTACAGTCTCCTATTTTTTCTGCCATAAGTCCATTTTATTTTTAGATTAGTTTACCGTTTTCTTCTTCTCCCATTTTCTTCCTCTTGCCATTCACTCCTACCTCATCTTTAGCATCCTTTTTTTTTTACCTTATATTTCTCGTCTGTTCTGAGCCCTTGTTATTCCTCTCGCGGATCGTGTGTCCTGAAATCACCATTTTCTTTGATCCTCGTTGTATTTCATTTTTTCCAATATTTCTCTGTTCTCATTTTCTTTCTTTTGTCCCCAGTGCCTTATTATCCGATCGTAATTCAAATATAATTCATCTTCATTCTCATTCCTTTCTTCTCTCTCATTGCTTCTTTATTCTTATGTATCATTTTCATCTTTGTTTTCATGTCATTCCTTCATTCTCCAATGCCTTTTTTCCTATTTATAATTTTTTTCAACATTCTTCATTCTCATTTTCATTTCATCATTCCCCAATGCGTGTTTTTCCTTTCAATTGTTTTCAACTTTTTCATTCTCATACATATTTCTTATTTCCTTAGTGCCTTTCTTCTTCTTCTTCTTCTTCTCCTCCTCCTCCTCCTCCTCCTCCTCCTCCTCCTCCTCCTCCTCCTCCTCCTCCTTCTTCTTCTCTCCTTTATTCTTCCCTCCAGCCTCGCCTTCTTCCTCCCTCACCCTGACCACCCTCACTCACTCCCCTACGACCCGCTAGCCCAGCGGTTGGGACGACATATGGGAACCCGGTTCTCCACCACTTCCACAAACTGATGACTCCGCCGGCTCTCCATACATACGGCGGGGGCAATGTATATATATATATATATAATGTCTATAGGCACCAACCCTCCCTCCCTCCCTCCCTCCCTTACTCCCTTCACTCACTCCTCCCTCTCTCCCTCCCTCCTGCCCTTGTACACATTCCTAACCCCTACGACAAGGAGATCACGAGGTATCATATAAATCATGTGGTTTGGGAGGGAGGAAGGTGGAGCGTTTGCAAGGTATTGAGATCACGTGTTTATATGTGTGTGTGTGTGTGTGTGTGTGTGTGTGTGTGTGTCTCCGTAGTTATTTGTGGAAAATGGTTATCAGCGAAGGAAATTGACTGTTCAGAACTAACCACTATGTACGGAAGCAAAACCTCGGTATATAAAAAATTTACGATGAATGAATGTATCAAAGAGTTATATAAAAAGAAGGATATCTCTAATGAAAACACAGTCTCGTTCTGTTATCCTTGTTATTGTCTGCATTCCCAAACACCAAGCGATAGAAATATATATCCTTGGCTATAGTAAAATTCTATAGTATTATGATATTGCTAAATGTTCAATTTCCAGCTGAACTGTTCCGAATGAATTACACAAATGGAGCAATAAATACGTAGTGTCTGTTGTATACATACGATTAGTGCATAGATTCACCTGAACTCTGGTAACATATTTTGAGGTAATTGTTTGATTGATTGGTTGGTTGTTGGTTGGTTGGTTGGTTGTCTTAGTTCGTTGATTGGTTGGATGATCAACTAATTGATTGGTTAGACGGTTCATTGGTAGGTTAGTTAGCTACTTGTTTAGTTAATTGGTTGTTTGGTTCATTAAATAAACTTTAGGCTTTCATATTTCGATAGAATAACTCTAAAATGACGTTACCATAATTGTTAGTAGGACATATGTCTCCGCATTCACGATGACAAACCCTACAGAGACAGCATGAGTCTCTAGTTGATCATCTCGAAATTCATCGGATCCATCCGGTGAAGACTTTGTGGAGGCAACAGCCACCCACACCTTGCTACACTTCCGGGCCTTCAGGGCCAGCCAGCCTCCTCCTCCTCCTCCTCTCCCTCGTCCCTCACTTGAGGGAAAGGCGCGCGCGATCATCACAGACGCAGCCATTCAGTCGGAATCCGCAAATTTCTTCCGTGCCATCTCCCTGCGGATCCCGCCTCTCCCTATATATAAAGTCGGAGATGCTCTCCCTAAATAAAGTGTCCGCGACAGGGAGGCCGTAATGCACTGGGTTTAGGGAGGAAATAAACTTGTCGGGCGGTGGAAGGTCTTCCTACCAGCTCGATAGTGGGACGGGCCCGGGGGTCCTCGTAAGGTTGGTTTGTAAGGCTTGTTATTTGTTGTAGGATAGTGGTTGTGAGGGACGACCTACTGGCTAGGGGGGATGGGATTCGTGTAAGGTTGATTGTAAGGCTTGTCGTTTGTTGTAGGGTGATGGTTGTGAGGGCCGAAGTGCTGGCTAGGGGTATGGGGTAAGGTTGTTTGTATGGCTTGTTGTTTGTTGTAGGTCAGTGTTTGTAATGATGACGCACTGGCTAGGGGGTGATGGGGCTCATGATACGTTGTTTGTAAGGCTTGTTCTTAGAGCACAACGGTACGACCCTTTAGCACGTCGATACGACTCTTGAGCACAACGGTACGACCCTCTAGCACGTCGATACGACTCTTGAGCACGACGGTGCGACCCTTGAACACGAAAATGCGTCCTTTGAGCACGAGGCACGACCCTCCGGGCATGATAATGTGGCCTTTGGCCTTTGACCAAGTCAATGTGCCCAACAGTCGTACCATCGTGCTCAAAGGTCGTGCCGACGCGCTCAAGAGTCGCTCCTTCGCGATCCAGAGGCTGTTGAAGGAGACTTAGTATAATACACAATCAGTGCAAACCATTACAGTCTTATTAAGGTACAATGAAAAAATCACCCTGACGTGATGGAGCGTCATGATGAAATGGTATCACCATCGCGTACACGATCTTATATAACCGAGCAATTTATTGCGTCAGTGAATTAGTAATGTATCGTCCTAATTATCGTTACCTATTATATCTACTCTGCTGTGCCCCCCAGCAAGGGCTTCTGTGCCCTAGGATGGACTGCTGTGTCACAGAGTGGGTTGCTTTGCTCCAAGATGCATCGCAGTACCCCAAGATGATGGACTTCTGTGTTCTCAGATGGGATGTTGTACATCAGAAGGCTACCAGTGAACAAGGGCTTCCCATCTGTGTCCAGAATTACATGACGCTTAAAAAAGGAGATTTGAAATACACATGAATGATATTTAAGTCCACCAACTTGGCCCTCAAGAGAAAAGGCCCATTTTATCTGTCGTTACTTTAAAGTGGAATTAAGAATTATAACTTACAAAACACGGAAACGTATAAGTCGAAAGTGTAAGCATTTAATAGAATGTGATAATCTACCAGTCCATTATTCCGCAAAATAGAGATACAATACACTCTTGAAGTTATATATCAACACTTAACTCGAAGCATTAAAAGGAGAATTATCCAATAAGCTAAGTGCTATTCAGCGCAAGAACACTGTGGGTGAGATCTGAAGACATACTGGATACGAGAGAGTGAGCCATCAGACGAAAATACTGAAGGGGAAAGAAAAAAGGATGGTAATTCTGTCTTCCAGTGAAATGTGTGAGTAACTTAGAATATAAAAAGGAGAAGAACCAGAAGATGGAGATGAAAAATATGAAGATGATAAAGAACCAGATCCATCAGAACAAAGTTGTAAGTAAAGGAATTCAACGCTGTCTGTGAGATTTGTAATCCTCTCCAGTGAATAAAGGAATGACGAAGTGAACTCACGTAATACAGTTACCCTCTTACCAAAGGTATTTGGAAATCGATTTAGGGTCGTAAATCCCAATGGACCAACGTGATGATAAGACACAGATTAAGGGCACCAGAGCCGACAGGAAAGTCCAGCTTGATGGGAAGAAGAATTAAGTGTGTCACACGTTATTTAGATGAAGATGAACCTGTTCCTTGAAGTGAGGCATGATGTAAGGCTCTGGTAAAAAATTGAGGATAAGAACGAGGCCCCTCAAGCCAACAGGAAGCGGGCGTCGAAGTGGTAAATCCTCGCGTTGCCATCGAAAGTGGTTAACACGATTTCCACGGCAGCAAGTGGCCTGTCGGGCGCTGCGTGATCTGCTAGACAGAGGAGGAGGAGGAGTACAGTCATGTCTGCAGGAGTTCCTACGTCCCTACGACCAGATTGTGCCATAGGACGAGGCTAGCGAGTATCGAGTATTGCCCGTTCCATAATGCAGTTATTATCTGGTGTCACTAGCACTGGATATGTAGTTATACCATCGTTGGGTTCATCTCTGGAGCCGCAATTTAGTCTCTTACCTCATCTTATTCTAAAGGTTTCTGTCCTCACTCCCAGAACCATTTTTCATTTCACTTGGAAGGGCATTGAAAATCCCTTCATGATTATCTCCAGGCTTCTTATTGTGTCTTATTCTTATACTTTCACCGAGCCTTTTTTTTTTTTTTCCAGGCTTTATTCATATAGTTTTGAGTGTTCCTTTTGATATAATCCAAAGCGTTCATGAGGTACTGATCACCCTTTGTTTCCCGTTGTGAAGCTTTAGTCCTGGTACGTTTTCTTCAACTCTCTGTTGTCTTTTCTTTCTCTTTTTCTGTTTGGAGCGAGTAGATGTGTTTCTCCAAAGCCTCTCATCATGGTGCATTCTCTTAATCTTTCTCTGAACATATTCCTGGCTTCTCAGTAGTTCATCTGTTTCAGCTCGTCTTTTCATGCAAGCCCACGTTAACCGTCGTTGATATAGTTACTTTCGATGCACGTTAACCTTCGTTGATATAGTAAGTTTCGATGCACGTTAACCTTCGTTTATATTGTTAACCTGGATTACGTGTTTTACTATGAGTCTTGATCTCCCCTTTCGAACACTTTCAGCACATAATGACGTCAGATTTATGGACCTACATTGTTTGGGCAGAATCTCAGATCCTCTTATTTGTGTTGATGACACAGAAGCCAGATTTTGGCCCTCGGCCATATGCTATCATGTAGGCTCTGCTTCAGAGTAATCGGTTCTGCTATTGACATCTTCGGGTTATTAGGAAAGATCTTAGGAAAGTGTGATGACGGGTTTTTTTTTCCTTCTTTTAACAAACTTCCAGCAAACCTTACTAGTTCTCGGCTGAATACTTCTCGGACAACTTCTGTAATTCAATCTTTCCCTCTCTTTTTTACTGTATGATCAGTCTGTACCTAACTCTACAGCTGTTAAAGATGCCCCCTTTTTCCCCATTACGTAAGTTCCCCTAAACTCCACTTTGGTAAACATTGCATCTAGTCCTGACCCCTCCTTTTATGCCCTACTCCATGTTAGCCTCGCGCAAAGCCTTCTGGGTGCCTCGATATTTGTAAGTAGTCGAGGCATATTGAAGCTGATGGCACAAAGTCTTCGTGTCCTCAAGGAATGTACCAATGAGCTGTGTTCGATCCTTGCTCAACTATTTTGTCCTCGTCTAAAAACCCAGATGTTTCTATCTTGGAAGCATGCCTTGGTTCATCCCATCCCTAAGAAAGGAGACTGTTTTAAACCCTTATGATTATTGCCCCTATCGCTTTCTCTTCTACAGTCTCCATAGTCTTCGAAACTCTCCTCAGCTGACATCCTTAACCACTTGGAATCTCATTCCTTTCCTTCCCATCACTAATAAGGGGTTTGGGATGGAAGGTCACCTGGTAGTCTCTCCCGTGCGACCTGTCTTTAATCTTCTTTCAGGGAATTTAGTGTGACGCGGACCTCGCCATCGCTAAAGGCTTGACACAAGTCTTTTCTCTCTAAACTTCGTCCCCTCAGCTTTTTATTTTTGTTTTTATCCTTCTCTCTGTCCTTTAACTCGTAGTTTTCTTTCCCGTCTCATCATCAGTTTAGTAGTTATTGGAGTGACATCTTTCCTCTTACCCTGTCGACAGTGGTGTCCCTCAGGATCCTGTCTTATCGCCTCTCCTCTTTTCTTTCCATCGTTGATCATGTTTCTGCAGCCTTTAACTCTGCTCACTCGTTCGCCGATAAGTCCACTCCTCGCACACCAACACACTGTCCTTCTCCTTCTCATTCTAATACTCAAGTCTTCTCGTACTGAACATATCTCCTCTCTTGATTCAGATCTCTGTAACATAGCGGAGTGGGGAAGCAATATACCTTGGGTAAATATAACAATGCATAAAAAAGCAATATCTACCCACATTTCCTTCCCAAATCTCCTTCGATTCCTCGTATTGAATTTCAAATCGGAACGTCTTAACGTACGTAAACACGTTGGACATAACCATACCCTCCACTCCGTCCTAGAGACACTACGAAATGAACTTCGCACATTGCTTCCCCCCCCCAACCTGCTTGTTACTCCCACCCTGAATCTCCTACCCCTCATCCTCCTGCTTCCTACACCACCCTTCATCCGCTACTCCTACTCTACTCCTGCTACCTTCACCCTGCATCTGCTACCTTCACCCTGCTGCCAGCTACCCCACACACCTCCCTCCCTGCGGAGGGTACGATCAGCACCACCGCCCTATATTCCCATCCCTCCATCCCACAGTATCGGTATTGACTCGAAGGGCGGGAGAGGGAGGAGAAAAAAAAGAGGGAGAGAAGGGAAATATGTTCCTGGAGAAGAGGACACCATCAGGACACCTGGTGGCGAGCGGGAAGGCCCATCACCAGTGAGATACGACCTTTCTGGGCAGTTTCCATCCTCAGCCACCTGTTTCATATCTCATCTCCACATCCGCGCTGGAAAATCGCCAGCCTTCCTCGATATTACTGCCGGGGAATCTGACCCATCTAAATTCCAATTAACATCATATAAATTACGGTCGTTCGGCTCCGATGAGATGGAAGGAATTGATTATTCCCGAACCACCTCCTCCTCCTCCACCTCCTCCTTCCTCTCTTCCTCCTCCCTCCTCTTGCACCTCCTCCCCCCCCCCCCCCCCCCCCACCCGCACAAGATATAAAAGCGGCTGAAGGCAAATCGGGTAAAATAAACGAGCGAGGAAATACGAGAGGGAGGGAGGCAGGGAGGGAAGGGGAGCCGTGTCTCCCGCCGCCGGTTCACAGAAGACAACTTGTCGGTCGTAACTCACCCCTGAAAAGCATCCCAGTGGGGAGGAACAGAGAGAGAGAGAGAGAGAGAGAGAGAGAGAGAGAGAGAGACTTCGGAAAAACTGGCGAATATTCTGCAGTGGCAATAAACACATCCGAGACATTCATCGATCCTGGCAAGCTAGCGAAAGGAGGTCTCTCTCTCTCTCTCTCTCTCTCTCTCTCTCTCTCTCTCTCTCTCTCTCTCTCTCTCTCTCTCTCTCTCTCTCTCTCAACACAGAGGCAGTGGGAAGCTGGCGAGTCCAGGAACATGATCATTCCAAGGTCTGGGTGGGTTCTTGACATGTAGCGTCCCAGACGTGTGTGTGTGTGTGTTTGTGTGTAATTTCGATGCTAACTATATGATTCAATGGCAGTTTTCTATTGACGATATTTTCATCAAAGTGCTCTCTCTCTCTCTCTCTCTCTCTCTCTCTCTCTCTCTCTCTCTCTCTCTCTCTCTCTCTCTCTCTCTCTCTCTCTCTCTCCCTAGTTGAGACAACTAGATATACGGACTGAGAGAGAGACCCAGTGTAACAGCTCAGCTTCCCACGATTAGCTTCTTTTCATCTCGAACAGCAGACGAAGCTGCTGTGGCATTCGTATCCGAACTTAAAATTTCACCCTCTGTTGTACTGGAATGACTGGGAAAAGGAAGAGAATCGATTCCTAGGTAATGCCCTCGGGGGGCAGATCTCTCGCAGGAGTAGGTCGTGATGTTGAAAGATGCTCACGATGGCCAGCGATTCACTCGACCACTTGATGACCTGTTTCCAGTACGCTAGCACGGTGTCCTCTCTAACCTATTTCCAGTACGCTAGCACGGTGTCCTCTCTAACCTATTTCCAGTACGCTAGCACGGTGTCCTCTCTAACCTATTTCCAGGACGCTAGCACTGTGTCCTCTCTAACCTATTTCCAGTACACTCGCACGCTGTCCTTAGTGAATTATTTCCAGTACCTTGACACTCTCTTCTCCCAGTACCTTAACACGCTCTTCTTCCATGTTATTCCGGTATAATTCGCCAATTCTTCAACCCCTTCTATTTCCTCACGCCAATTCACTCACTCGTTTTCTGTTCCTTCACCGTAACTCCGTTTTCTGACATCTAACGACTAAGCTACAAAAGCTCAAGTTAGTCTGTTTTTTGTTGTTGTTAAGAGGCGATGAACAGTACACTCTTGCTGTGAGGAGGAGACGACAACGAACCAGGAGGTCAGCTGCCCCTCCTGGACTCCAGGAAGTCAACCCAAATATAAAAATCGCATAGGAAAATGGCCGGGGGGGAGGAAAAATCCTGGAGGCAATCCTCTACGGACGACTTTGATAAGTCTTCACTATAAGGGTAATGGTGATAAAGAGCGACAGATATAAAGGTAAAAGAAAAAAAAGAAAACGGAAATATACTTGCCCTATCTCAAGGGGGGTCTTCAGTGAACGGGGACGTCTTTTTTTTTTTCCCCCCTTTCCCTTCTATTACAAAGAACAATCGCCTCCCTGGTCCCCATAAAGAGAGTCAGTAAGTCTTCAGAACAGGTTCAGTAAGGATTGTCTCTATCTCTCTAGTTTCGTCCTTTGGTCTCTACCCTACTCGGGGAATGGCCCCGTCTCCCTCCGTTACGAACTTGTCTCGTATATTACGCTCAACAGGTCCCCCCTAACCACCACCCCTCGGCCCCCTACCTCACCCGACTCCCTAGCTGGGTCAGTACAGAGAGAGAGAGAGAGAGAGAGAGAGAGAGAGAGAGACAGACAGACAGACAGAAGAGAGAGAGAGAGAGAGAGAGAGAGAGAGAGAGAGAGAGAGAGAGAGAGAGAGAGGCGACACTGCCAAAACACACTCCCCCCATCTTACAGACTTCGGGCTTTTCCATCTGACGGGAAAGTGACAAATGGAATTGCCATGATGTATCACCACGATGGATCAGAACCCCCTCCCACGTCTGTTTCCTCTCCTCTCGTCCTCCTCAGATCCATTGTAGGGGGTGGGTTTGTCTTTACCCTAGCCACAGACTCTCTTTTGTCTTTCTCTTGATGGAGACTGTCTAGCCGTTCGTCTTATTCTTAAGGGTGATGGCGGCGGTACAAAACATACCGGCATTCTTCACGCCTTGCATTTTCAGACGAGCAGCCCAAACACAGTGGATCAGAACGTCAGGGAATGCCTCAGTCTCTGGCCGACGAAGTTCCACACAACACTACATCATACGATGGCTCTGGCGTGCGCCGGGTAATAGACGCGAGAGTCCTCTTGATGGACGTCATCAGAGGACGTGTGTTGTGGAGGGCCAGACGAGGAGACTCCCTCGGTGACGACTCGACCTTTGGTCTAACGGGTGTACACAAGATGGATGGGGTACCAGGCGGGACGCTGGGAGCAACATTTGCCACCATCTCAACCTACCAACCACCTCCCGACCCTGATGTATGGTCCTCTATTTTTTTTTCCCCCCTCTCGCGATTTCCTCTCCCTACCAGAGAATGTCATTTCGTGTCTCGGGCTTTTCTTTCTCTTTTTATACACCTACAGCTGAAGCACTCATGCCTCAGAGACAGATGATGCGAGTTGATGGAGGGTTAGTAAATCCATTATCATCAGCGTAGGCAACATTATACATGAGCGGCTTTTCACGCGCGAACCCACATAAAATAGCCTGTGTTGACATTTCTCTGTTTACACTAGACTGGATGAGTGATGGAGAGCAACGAGGGATTTAAGACCTCGAGTCTCCTCTTATATATATATATATATATATATATATATATATATATATATATATATATATATAGATAGATAGATAGATAGATAGATAGATAGATAGATAGATAGATATAGATATAGATACCGTCTTCGCTGTGGCTGTACAGTGAACTGTTTTCTTGTCTTGGCAACTTCTGTGAGCCAGTAGGAACGTGCCTCAGAATCCCAGCGTTCACGTTCCTTCATCTCTCGAAGAACTGGACAGAGCAGCTTCAAGACCGTCCATTTAATGGTGAGCCAGCTGAAGTTTTTCGTCGAGTCTAGTTCGCTTCCTTCAGGGACATAGAGCAGGACGGTACGACTCTTGAGCACGACGGTATGACCTTCTAACTCGATACATACATTCATACATACATGCATATGTACATACATATAGATTTTGGAAAGGATCACAATTTTGCGCGTGATCATGTATATTCCTGCGTCCACGGGGAAAATGGCATCCTAGCTACGTCTCTTCATTGTATATCAACTGACTGTTATATTTCTCTCTTGTGTCTCCCCTGATGATGTGATTATTACAAGAAAGTGCACTTGGGAACTTATTGTGTTTCATTTTCCCCGTGGACTCATAGGAATATTTATAGATATAATGCAGGAGGGGAGGATTTCCTACGCCCTGCACCCACTCCTCCGAGAAGAAAATCGCTTCTCACTCGTATGTTTCCCCAACCTTCTCACTGTCTTTTTCGTACATGTAACGCTTGAGCCTTGAGCCTTGCAACCCAGTGACACTCTTTTGCGGAAGGCTCTCAAGGCGCTATGGATATCAACCACGTCCACCGGTCGGAACCAGAGGAACCAAGACCTGGGTAGACTTGTGGCATGTTCCCGTCCGCGTCATGTTCGTTATCCTGAAGGAAAAAAAGAGGACAGCCGACGCTGCTTGGGCTGCCGATCCTCTTAAATCTAGAAAAACGTGATAAAGTTTCGTTTTAGAAATATACTGGTGGACTCTGGTGGGATATAAAGACTCGTAAGTCAAGTGTATTGGGTTCGGATGCCATATTTTGAACCACTGGGATTAGGGGAACTTATTTTTGTTTTTCGTTTTTGCTTCGTAGTTTGTCATTGGCTAGAATTATATTGCTCGGAATGGTAACCGCTTGAGCACATTACGACCCTTGAGTACGACGGTACGACCCTTGAGCACGACGGTACGACCCTTGAGCACGACGGTACGACCCTTGAGTACGACGGTACGACCCTTGAGCACGACGGTACGACCCTTGAGTACGACGGTACGACCCTTGAGCACGACGGTACGACCCTTGAGCACGAAGGTACAACCCTTGAGCACGACGGTACGACCCTTGAGCACGAAGGTACGACCCTTGAGCACGACAGTACGACCCTTGAGCACGAAGGTACGACCCCTCGCCTGGTATCTAAGGCTTTGTCAAACCTGACCCCTGAACATAAGGTCGAAGACCAGGCTACCATATCCATGGATCTTATACTCTCTTGCCCAAGGGTCGCACCATCGTCATCAAGTGTCGTACCGTCGTCGTAAGTATGGGTCGTACCACCGTGCTTAAGGGGTCGCAGCATCGTTATCGAGCCGTCGTAAAGTCGTGCTCAGGGGGTCGTACCATCGTCGCCAAGAGTCGTAAGATCATGCTCAAGGGTCGTGCCATCAAGGGGAAGGAAAAAGAAAGACGTTTAAGGATACAAACCAAAAAAGAAAAAAATAGACACTGAAAAAAAAAAAAAAGACATTATGAGCTTCTATGTCATCCACTGCACAGGTCCTCTGTGGACACACCACGTGACTGAGAACAGAGAGAGAGAGAGAGAGAGAGAGAGAGAGAGAGAGAGAGAGAGAGAGAGAGAGAGAGAGAGGACATCCTCCTCCACAGGAGGCCATATATCACAAGGGTAAGCATCGGGCCTGAGCCAGACGGGGTGTACAGCTCGCCCTGTCCTCAGCCAACGCTAAAACTACTGTTTACGGCGCGTTCGTCCTATTTACAGCCTCTCCTCACCAGGATTTAGCCTTGATATATATACACCAGGGGTGTAAATTCTGTATATACCAGGGGATGGGGAGGAGTTTCTTGGAGGGGGAAGGGGAAGAGAGAGGAGTTGAGTTTGATATACGATATGAGGGGAAAGTTAATAGTACATAATATGTGGTTAAATCTTCAGAAAAAGAAGAATGTGGTGACGGAGGGAGTAATGGTGCCTTCGGACGATGAGGACGTGTGCAGGAGGGGAGGGATGGGAAGTGACGTGCAGAGGAGGGAAGGAGGGGACAGTCTGTGACGTGCACGACGAGGAGGCGGGGGGGGGACGCCGTCCAGAGAGGACGTGCTGGTGGAAAGACTAGATTATCCTGTGGCTTAGATAAACCAAGAATAGCTGCTATTTAAGCCAGGGTTACTTGTGGTTTAAACCATCCTGGGTTACTTGTGGTTTAAACCAACTTGGGTTACTTGTGGTTTAAGCAAACTAGGATTACTTGTGGTTTAGAACAACCTGGTTTACTTGTGGTTTACAACAACCATGGTTACTTGTGGTTTAAGCAAACCAGGGTTACTTGTGGTTTACTACCACTATGGTTACTTGTGGTTTAAGCAGACCAGGTTTACTTGTGGTTTAGGCAGACCAGGGTTACTTGTGGTTTAGAGCAACCCAGAAGACAGAGTCATCTCGTCGAAATTGATCAGGTTTCTGACCCAGATGTCTTCCATGATGTAGTAATATCCTGTGACAGACTGAGCAGCCACACTACTACATCCCCATCTCTCACACAACTGCCTGCTTCCCTTACACACACACACACACACACACACACACACACACGGTCCCTCACTCACTCCCTCCTTATGTGTTACAATCCTTCGTGCCTCATTTCATGAATGTACTCACAGAGACTTTTTGTCTCGCCCCTTGACCTTGGCTTCCTCTCTAATGACACCCGATACGCGTGTCCACATTCTGCCTCCTTTTTACACCCAACCCCCTCCTTTTTTGGCACCTATGTCTGCCGTCTCCTCAATGGATGGGTCTCTCTCTCTCTCTCTCTCTCTCTCTCTCTCTCTCTCTCTCTCTCTCTCTCTCTCTCTCTCTCTCTCTCTCTCTCTCTCTCTCTCTCTCTCGTAGCAGACTACGCCTCGAAGAGACACTTCTGGCGTGATACACTGACATGCTCGGGGCTCTCGTCTCTCCGTTGTATGTGCATGGCAGACGTTGAGTCGATATTCACATACGTTGCAAAGGCCCACAGTTGATGATGACGTCATTCTTTAATATCTTTGCTTTTGCTACGAAATTTTGTTGTATCATGAGAGTGAAGATATGGGACTTTATCGTGGCAGCCAGGCTTATCCTGTGAGCGGTAGCACAAAAGGATTACAGAGGTCAGAAAGGGGGGATCTTTGTCAGTCCCCACCGTGGTCAGTTAATAGCAAAGGAAAATGTTCCAGAGTTACTTCATCTTATGAGCTTATAGTCTCTCGCGGAGTTAAATGGTCTGCTGAATGGGAAAAGAAAAAAAGTGGATGGTTTCAGAATTTCAGGTACAGACGAATGAAAGAATCCCAAACGTTTCGTGTGAAATATGGCAAAAGCATAATACATGGCAACTGTGGACGTGGCTAGCTTTCTGAGAGCTGCAGGAGCCTCATAGGTAAGGTAAGGGATATATATATATATATATATATATATATATATATATATATATATATATATATATATATATATATATATATATCACTTTACCTTCCTGCTACCAGGAGTTCCTATGAGGCTCCTGCAGCTATATATATATATATATATATATATATATATATATATATATATATATATATATATATATATATATATATTCATAGGGTGATCTAGATCGTATCGTCGTTCTCCAGTGCCATTCCTTTTCATGCACGAGCCATCCGGTCCTCCGAATACCTATTCTTGCAGAAACCTACCGACTTGAACCACGGAAATGACGAGCCACGAGAGCGCTTCCACATCGTAGATCCTCCATCATCACCACCACAACAACACACTCCCTCCGGCCCAAGCGTCTCCCAGCGGGCCGTCTCGTTTACAAGGGAGGTCTCTCCCGGCAACGATTTCGCCCCGTTAATAGTAAACCCAGAGAGTCGAGCATCTCTCCTAAATGACCCGTCTTATCGTAGCCTCGTCTTATTCGTACAAAGTCGCCAAGATAACGGCGTCTGATATATACGGGATGAGCTGTAGCAAATCCTAAACTCGGGGTTGTTGTCTGGATAAAAAGGGTAATTACCTCTTGTCTACGAGGCTAATTGCCGCTAATTAGTCAGGAACAAGGGCTTATAACCTTTAAATGTGATGCTTTAAGCTCCTCCTAGATTCTTAGATGTATAAGTATCGTGTGTTAATGATCTTGTTACTCCCTGGATTTGGTGTCGACCCTTCAGTTATAGGTCTTCATTATCCTCCTTTTTATACATTTTCTTTTTTCTTTTCTTTTTTTTTCACGACTGCATAGCTTACTGACCATCTTCCTCCCCTCTGTCCACTACCTGTAACCCTAACACTCTCCCTGATTTCTTTTTCGAAGGTGATTCTTACGTTTTCCTTCGTTTCCGCCTTTCACGTAGAGTGAAGAGAGAGAGTGAGAGAGAGAGAGAGAGAGAGAGAGAGAGAGAGAGAGAGAGAGAGAGAGAGAGAGAGAGAGACGTAGACAGAACTGTGGTTGGTAAAACACTCAGGGGGGGATATGTAGACAGCTGACGACCTACACTGTAAACAACAGGTGGACGGAAGCCAGCTGAAGCTGTCGACAACTGTCATGCAGGGCAACTCACCGTCTTGTGGACGGGATCCGCTTACTCCTGACGGTAAAACTTGCCAATACATCAGACGGTGCTGTATGAGGATGTATTAGTTTATCACTGTGAGTATAGTCTCGTCTAAGAACTTCTCAGTCCAAAAGGGAGGGTGGGTGGGGTCTACATACTTCCCTGCACGTCCCTACACAGCCTTGGAGACGTCCTAGGTAACACCAGAAGTTCTGGAGTGAATATAGATCGATGAATGACTAATTATAAAACTCCTGGAGTGAATATAGATGGATGAATGACTCATTATCATCCAGTGTAGAATTGTATTTTTCTTGGCCACTGGATGAGTCAAGCTCATTCTTTTCCTCTTACATGATGATGGCTGGCGTCAGAGTAGGTTCAAGAGCGTTTGTCTCTGCGGAGGAAAGCTGTCTGGCAACAAACTGTTTCATTTATATGTTTGTACATCCGTCTGTAGAGCATTTGCATGTCAGTATTTCTAGGTATGAATAGTGTGTGTGTGTGTGTGTGTGTGTGTGTGTGATTTTGTCTGTATACATGCGTGTATACTTTGTGAACGTTTCATACTTGTTTTTGTGCTCATATGCGTTTTGCTTGTGTATGTATTTGTGTATACGTGGGTGTATGTACATTTGTGAATATATATATATATATATATATATATATATATATATATATATATATATATATATATATATATATATATATATATATATGTATGTCTGCACGTAAGCAAATACGTACGTAATTATTTGACACAATGTATTTTTGGTTATTTCTCTCACGTATGTTTCTTGGTCATTCCAAAATTTTTTTCTGTTTCGGAAAGAGTTGTGTCTTGCCCTGGACGTCTTTCCAGTGGCCTGCAGCTCCAAGGCTGCACTATATCCAGTAGCAGGGAAATGATAAACTCCTCCTTTGGAATGAGAGGTTGTTGATGGGCTGTACTCCCAGTGATACAGCCTCCCTGAAGATGACTTTTCACTCGTGGTGTAAACTCTTGCAGGCGAAGTTCAGAGAGAGAGAGAGAGAGAGAGAGAGAGAGAGAGAGAGAGAGAGAGAGACTGAAACATGGCAGACACACACTAGAAATAGAGAGATGGGGACAGTGAGTTAGGTGGCAGTGAAGTGAAGGGAAAGTTGAATGGTTATGACCTGTGTGTCTGTGGCAAGCTGGAAAAGTGGTCATGTTCCAGCTAACAGGAGCAAGACTGTGACACCTCTCCATGAGGAAGAAAAGAGAAAGGATGAGGAATAATGAGGGAAATATCCTCCCTAGCTTAGCGACGTGCCTCATGTTATAAGGGTGAAAGAGGACTGCTAGGCACCTTGAAAATGAGGAAAGAGGAAAGGTTTTTAAGAAAAGTTGAAGACGTATGAATAATATTTTTGAGTAAGTAATATGTTATTTATGAGAGATCCGAGGAAGGAATATTTCTTTACAAGATAAATGACTCTCTCGCAGGCCTGAGAGATAATGGTTATTCATAGCTTCCATAACTTGCGTAAGTAATGCTCGTGAGGGCAGATGAGGATGGCAAGACCCGTGTTGCCTACACTAAGTGTGGGAGCGGATGAGGGATGTATAGCGACACCGTGGCTGTCTGACGTTTTTGCGACCTGGAGCAATATGTAAGACGAGAGAGTGAGGTGGGGTGATTGCCAGACACAGCTGGACCTCTGTGGGAGAAAAGGGAAGGAGGGGAGGAGGAGATCTTGTATTCAGTGTACCGATAGCCCTGGCCTGCTGCTGGGGAGTAGCAGGAGCAGCAGCAGCAGGAGGAGGAGGAGGAGGGATTGGGAAGCATCTCTGATTCAGTGTGTTGAAGAAGGGTTGGGCATCCTTGTCTTCCTAGACTCCTTTTCCTCTTAGTTCTATAGATTTTCTTTCTTTGTCACACCCTTTTATATATTTCATTTGTTGGGGTACAAAACTAAGAGTTAGCGAGGTATTCTTGTGCGAAACAGATGTGTACGTCTTGTTGCACTATGTAAGGATCAAGGTGTGAGGAAGTTTAAGGAATTGACGATATGAGAAAGTAACTGTTCATTAACTGAGAGCAACTGTAAGAGCCTTTGAACATGAGAGCGTGGCCTTCATGTTCGTGGGTAGCATGCCGAAGGGTCGGGCTGTCGTCCTCAAGGGCAGAGCCGTCATGCCAAAGGGTTTCATGACGAAAGTAGGTCAGCAGAAGTTGAGGGAAGAACAAAGTGATGCAGGCGAAAAAAAAGAAAAAAGAATGCACGTTGGTCTAAGAACTGTGGCCAAAGTTTAGGAAAGTAAGGTGTATGTAGTCCAGCGGAGAAGGATAATCCCTAGAGGATAAATAGAAATATAAGGAGTTAGTAGGAAATATAGGATTGATGAAAATGTGAGAAAGATGAGTGAAGAGGTAAAGAGGGGAGCATATGTGTGGACTTGTTGAGATGTGTAATGCCATGTAAAGCGTTATGTCCAATTGAAGCCGGTAATGAGAAGGATAAATTCATTGAGTAAATAAGTAGGTTGTGAGTGTCTCAGAATGGTGTTTATATGTGTATGTATACTCATGAATTTATGTATGGACTCGCGCATTTTTATACTTGATTGCCTTCCCGGTCTTATGAGTCAACATCAGAAACAATGGCCTCGTTTGCACATGGCCAGTCTCCAGCCGTTAGTTACAATGTCCTGAAATCAGCGCCCACCGTCCACAGCCAAGACCCATAAAGTGTTCTATGGTTTATGTTATTCGCTTCATATGGCCTGGTTCAGCCCACTGACAGCACGTCACCCTCACATACCACTTCGATCCACCTCTTTCTCTCCAGTCCAGGCATTATACTTCCAAATGTGCAGGTTCCTGTGCCTCAAAGCCTTCTTCAGTTCATCCCTCCTTCTCTTCGTCTATCTCCCTTCCCCTTGCTCCCTCCACTTTTGACACTAGAGATCCTCTTTGTCGGTCTCTCTTCACTCATCCTCTCCATACGCCCGAACAGTATCAGAACACTCTAGTTGATCCTTTCAAGTCAGATTGTTCTCACTCACACACATTACCTTTGATCGGTTTCCACTTAGATTCCATAAGGCATGACTCTCAATCCCATCATTATCCCTTCCCCAGAGTCATGAAGAAAAAAAGTCCCTCTTTTTTTTGCTTTGATTATTTCTCGCACACATTCCGCGAAGCAAACACCTGATCCACACATCCCGTGCCACTCCTGAAGCCACTGTGTTCCCTCTCCAAAGTCCCCAAAGTCTGATGTTCTCTGCATGTCACCGCCCTCTCGTTATCCGCTCCCCCCGTTTCCAGGTATGCTCGACCAACTTACACCTCTGTAAATCGAACATTCACTTTGTTCCCCTTCCCTCAACGCCAAACAACATAAACGTATTCTGGTATTCGCACTCCACCTCACATTAGACTATATATATATATATATATATATATATATATATATATATATATATATATATTTTTTTTTTTTTTTGCTTTGTCGCTGTCTCCCGCGTTTGCGAGGTAGCGCAAGGAAACAGACGAAAGAAATGGCCCAACCCACCCCCATACACATGTATATACATACTTCCACACACGCAAATATACATACCTACACAGCTTTCCATGGTTAACCCATATATATATATATATATATATATATATATATATATATATATATATATATATATATGTTTACTTTTCATTTGCAGTGAAGCTGCTGCATCATAATTCGAGCGGAATGTGACAGTCTATCTGTTTCCAGTTGGGGTGAAATGATTCGGTTACCCTGGTCCATCAAGTGGCGTGGCAGAATGATAGATAGATTGACTGACTGATTGATTGATGTAATGCCGGAGTGATGTGCACAATAGAAAATGAGTGGCGGGAACGCCAAGCGACCGTCTGCGATACGGCAAGGAGAGATAATTTGAGTGCCTTTAGACAACCAGTAAGATAACAAGATAGGCTTGTGGATGAAAGCTGTATCATTGGACTGGTGGATGAGGTCCTGGATGTGGTTGTGCCACTGGAGTGGTGGATGAGGTCCTGGATGTGGTTGTGCCACTGGACTGGTAGATAAGGTCCTGGATGTGGTCGTGCTACTGGGCTGGTAGATAAGGTCCTGGATGTGGTCGTGCTACTGGACTGGTAGATAAGGCCCTGGATGTGGTTGTGGTCGAGAGATAAACACTAGAGACCCTGCTAGGGTGTGGCGCGGATGGCTAGGAAGTACAGTTTGACCCCCGGTTGGCAAAGAATAATTGGGTGCATGAATTTCACCCCAGGATTATTTTCTCTTGGTCACCTGTAGTGACCTTGAGCACGTCGGCGCAGCCCCCGAGCACGGTCGACGACCTTTATGCACGGCGGTGCAACCCCTGTGCACGGCGTTGAGACACGGCACGACCCCCTTGAGCAGGACGGTATGAACCCTTGAACACACGACCCTGGAACACGACGGTGCTCAAGGGTCGTGCTGAGGCTACGTAGGTACGTTCCTGGCCAACAATTTAAAAGCGATTGCCGATCCTTTTAACGAAGCTGTCAGGGGTATAGATAAGCTATGGATATAAACCTTATCTTTACTTTCTCGTAGATTTCGAGAAGCTGAAACAAATGGCCGAAAACGGAACATTTAAAACAAATGGATGATAATGGGATGTGGGTGTTGCCTTCTGTTGTTCTGTGATAGTGGGCGTCGCCAACGCTGAATCAATAGCTTCGCTGTCACTACCAAATCTCGGCCCGCTAGGGTGCTCAAGGGGCAGGGAGAGAATGTGTGTGTGTGTGTGTGTGTGTGTGTGTGTGTGTGTGTGTGCTGTGTACCTTCGACGGAGGTTTCTGCCAGGATGGATATAATGGATATAATGCTTATCTCTCACTGCAAGTCTTGCTTCTTGGATCAGAGAGAGAGAGAGAGAGAGAGAGAGAGAGAGAGAGAGGAGAGAGAGAGTGAGAGAGGAGAGAGAGACAGACAGACAGACCTAAAGGTAAACTCAGACAGGGAAAGAGAAGCAGATAAAAAGAGGTAGAATCAAGAATTTTAGTCATGAAAGCGATTGTGAGATAAGCAATATGAAACGAGTCACAGAAGAAAGAAGAAGAAGAATAAGAGATAAAGAAACTGAAAAATTCACAAGTACTCGAACAGAGACAACTAGTAATCCTGTTCAGTGGACCGAAGACATTACAATGTTCAACCACAGGAAGTATTTTTGATGCATTTTCGAAGTTGTTCCTGACACCACTGAAGACAAAGGACATCTGAACGAGACGTGTGACAAGAACGTCATCCCCATTCACTAAGATCTGAATAATTAAGATAAGATAATCAAAATTCTGAGCCTCTTTCTTTCTCCTCACAGCACCACGTCAACATCACACCTCTCCTCACAGCACTACGTCAACACTACACATCTGCTCACAGCACTACGTCAACATTGCACCTCTCCTCACAGCACCTCGTCAACACCACACCTCTCCTTACAGCACCAAGTCAACAGCACATCTTTCCTCACAGCACCACGTCAACACTGCACTTCTCCTCACAGCAACACGTCGACACTGCACCTCTCCTCACAGCACCATGTCAACACCACACCTCTCCTCGCAGCCCCACGACAACATTGCACCTCCCCTCACAACACCACGCCAATACCACACCTCTCCTCACAGCACCACGGTAACACCACACCTCTCCTCACAGCACCACGTCAACACCACACCTCTCCTCACAGCACCACGTCAACACCACACCTCTCCTCACAGCACCACGTCAACACCACACCTCTCCTCACAGCGCCAACTGAACACCACTCCTCAAACCACAGCAGCAGCAGCAGCTGGTAGGATGGTGGTAGTATGGGCAGCTACCCCTGGCGACCACTAACTGTGAGTGTCCCATTTCCTCTCCCTCCTACAGCTTCCTCCCTCCCTCCCTCCCTCACCCAACGGCCGCCCCTGTGTGAAGCGGTGTAGACCTCGCCTGTAAGACGAAAACAATCCCAGTGTTAAACTGATTGTGCCTGGAAAGTTGTCTTTACAACCCAATAGCATTCCTCCGAAGGCGCTCCTCACGCCCTTCGTCGCAGAACAACAGATAACGAAGGGTAAAGACGAGGACACCGTCGTCTCATGATCTGTGGACTCCTCTTGTTGTCAGACGGGAAGAGGTACTTGCCCTGGAGGGTGACAGGAGCGCCCCAACTTGGAGTGAAAGACGTGGAGGGGAAAAAGAGACGAAGACGTTGATGAAATCCTGCAGAAGGAGTAGAGACGGAAAAAGGATGCGTTTCAGCACCAGCTGGACTCGATTTGACGACCGGTCACTCGTGGAGTTAGGTATAGAAATGTGTTTTTTTTTTTGAGGAGAAATCAGATACGCCTAACAGTCTCTCTCCTCTCTCTCTCTCTCTCTCTCTCTCTCTCTCTCTCTCTCTCTCTCTCTCTCTCTCTCTCTCTCTCTCTCTATCTATCTATCTCTCTCTCTCTCTCTCTCTCTCTCTCTCTCTCTCTCTCTCTCTCTCTCTCTCTCTCTCTCTCTCTCTCTCTCTCTCTCTCTCTCTCTCTCTCTCTTGCACTCACCTAGCAAAGGTGACATATTTTCACAGAGGCGTAGGGCAATCCATCGGCTCGCGAAAAGTGTTAAAAGGGTCGCTAATGGGGTTGCCGATTTTTCTTCTCTTTTACACTAGCAACAGCGGCCTCTGTCGAGAAAGAGTCGAGGCTTAGAGAGCAGCAGCTGGTGGCCCGGTGGAGGAGCTACAGCAAGCAGCTCGTCATCAATACGTAGCCACGGGAGTGACGAGAGATAAGCTTATGGTCCGCTAGAGGGTGTGGATATGCCCAGCTTGACGATGAACCTCGACCAGTCGCCCAGCCTGATAATGACTCTCGATCATGATGATAATGAGCCTCGCCCAGTCTGATAATGACCCTCGACCTGTCTGACAATAAACCCCGACCAGTCTGATGATTGACCTAGACAAGCTTGCCACTGAACCTCAGCCAATTAGATGATGTGTCTCGACCAGCCTGATAATGAACCTCGACCAGCCTGACGGTGGACCTCGACCAGCCTGACAGTGCGATGGGATCTACGCCCAACACAGACAGTGGCAAAGTGTCAACACATCCTACCTCCCATCACCCTGGCTGTCTCCCATCACCCCGGCCACCTCCCATCACCTAGGTCACTTTGAAGTGCCGTTCATTAATAAGAACGTATATACAAAGCAAGGGCTAGTAATATATAACAAAACTAGAGAAAATGTTAGCATTCACGGCCGGAAATAGAAGCTATCAAGCGAAGGATGTTGATGTTACTCTTCGTAAAATCCTAATCAGATATCACAATACGTCTGTCAATGCCTTTAAATCATGGGTAGGCAGGTACTTCATTAACACCATTTATCAGCAGATAAGCCTATTTGAGAAAGATAAACACATTTAAATCACTTCTTAATTAAATTACTTCTTAATATACAATTTTTTCTCCCTTTTCAGATTTGTGCCTTCGCCCACAAGTGCTCCTGAATAAGCAACAGAGCAAGGTAATGTTCCCATCACTACTTTCCTGTAAAATTTCCATGATAGTACTCCCTATAGGAACATGGCGCTCCTTCATGGCTATTTTTCTCGTTGGTACTCGTGCTGGGGAGAGTGTTGGGTGGGGAGAAGATTCTACTTCACTCCCTTGTCTCTATGATACTGTAGGAACTCTGGATTCTATTACTGTCCTCCAGCAAATAACCTCGTCGCTGACCATCAGGTCTCCCATCTCTCCTTCCCACGTCCTCTCATATATTCCCTCCTCACTACGCTTCCCCCTGACGCCTGTCAACTGTCGACATGAGGGGCATCACCCAGGGGAAGCCTTTGTTCATACATCATATGGTGTAGCCTCTCTATAACCCCGTGGAATGCAAAGAACAGAGGAGATGCGATGGATCTGTTTTTGTTATTTCTGTTTATGTCTCTTACTTTTTTGGATGCGTCGGTGGCGGGATGGTGAAGGCCGCCTTGCTAGTGGTAATACCATCAAGACCTCCCAAATCACATGGTTCAACTACCATCCGATAAGGTGATGCAGGGTCAGAGGAGGCTCTTCCCTAGAGAGAGAGAGACGGAGTATTAGGCTCTGACCTGACTGAAGGACTGGACCAGAAAATGGTGTGTTGTGCTGGACATGACTCTACCAGGTTAATGCCGCAGTTTAGGGGGATATTTTCTTTGATCATCGTGATAAACGAACAACTGCTAGTCAGTTTCGTGGTTCGGCTTGCCACCTGGCATGCCAGGTGTGCGGAAAGTATAATTTTTCGAGACTTCGCAGTGGCCTGAGAGCTACGAAGTCCTGGGACCTCGGGCCGAGCACCAGGTGTACAGCGGCTGAAGGAACCACTCCAGGACCCGGTGTGTGATGCAGTGCAAGATAGTCTTAAGGCATCTCGTCTTCTGGTTCCTCTGGACCAGCAGTTTTAGGGGAGGGGAGGGAGAGTGGGTTCCTCCAGACCAGCAGTATGGGGAGGGGTGGGGGTCCCTTCAGACCAGAAATTTGAGGGGTTCTCCAGACCAGTGGTCTTTAGGAGTTCCTCCAGACCAGTGGTCTTTAGGAGTTCCTCCAGACCAGTGGTCTTTAGGAGTTCCTCCAGACCAGTGGTCTGTAGGAGTTCCTCCAGACCAGTGGTCTGTAGGAGTTCCTCCAGACCAGTGGTCTTTAGGAGTTCCTCCAGACCAGTGGTCTTTAGGAGTTCCTCCAGACCAGTGGTCTTTAGGAGTTCCTCCAGACCAGTGGTCTGTAGGAGTTCCTCCAGACCAGTGGTCTGTAGGAGTTCCTCCAGACCAGTGGTCTGGTGGTTCCTCCAGACCAGTGAGATTTTCGAGAGTGTACGATGCTCCAGCACTGAGTACAGACTGGTTACCACCCACTTACTGCATCTTCAAGCCAGGAAATCCCCCAAGATAGGAATCGAAGACGCTTGATACCCTGTGAAGCTTAAGTAAGAAGTGTTCAGCCAGGTGTGTGTGTGTGTGTGTGTGTGTGTGTGTGTGTGTGTGTGTGTGTGTGCACAGGCGATCCCTAATTCTGTTGGATTTGGTTCGCGCTACTGGAGGACGTTCCTAAATAACAGGTTACCTCCAAGCATAAAATCCCAGAAGCAGTTAAGGAGTGGCCCGCAGTGCTACTTAGATCGTCTGTGATTTTGTCTGGGAAGAAGCAGTGAACCTTATTAGCGAAGGGTCGGGTATCCTCGCTGGGCTGCTCTCGAACG
Source organism: Panulirus ornatus (assembly GCF_036320965.1). Classification (NCBI taxonomy): domain Eukaryota; kingdom Metazoa; phylum Arthropoda; class Malacostraca; order Decapoda; family Palinuridae; genus Panulirus; species Panulirus ornatus. Next base: position 5,351,780 of record NC_092227.1, read on the forward strand.
TAGGAGTTACGCTGGACGTTAAGAGGGAAGGATTCTGTGAAGGCAAATAGCTAGGAAGGTGTGGTTGTGGTGGGATGGGGTGGGGTGGGTTACCTCACCGTGAAATATGATTATCTCAACCAAAGCCTGAGTCTGACTCCACATAAACACGTTACGGACGTCTCGTCTCAAAAGGTGAGAGAGAGAGAGAGAGAGAGAGAGAGAGAGAGAGAGAGAGAGAGAGAGAGAGAGAGAGAGAGAGAGGATCGTGGAGGTGGAGTGATAAAGATGTTGGAGGAGGAAGGCGAGACAGTGGTAGAGTTGAGAGGCAGTGGATGGAGGGGAGAGATAATGGTGGAGATTACGGATGGTTATGGGAAAAGATAGTGATGAAAGGGAGAGATAATGATGGGTAGATGGTTATTGGTGTGTTGGAAAGATATTGTTGGAAAGAGACAGCTCGTTGTGGGTGGTGGTAGCGGTGATGGAGGTGAAAAATGAAGGTAGAGGAGAGATACAGGCTTGAAGGGGTTCTTCCTCATGTATGGACTAGTAGTTCTACATGTATGAACCAGACCAAAGGTTCTTCCTCATGTATAGATTAGCAGTTCTTCATGCATGAACCAGAGGTTCATCCTCCTATATACACCAACGGTTCTTCCTCCTATATGGACCAGAATTTCATCTTCAAATGTGTACTTCTTAGTGTTTCAGAATATTCTCCAGCTTGTCAATCATCGCATGTTTCCATGTTGACCATACAACATTGCAATATTCAAATGCGTGTCTTGAATATATTTTGAATATTTCATCATGAGTATTGTCACTCGTAGGGTAAGTTCTCATCACCAGACTGCCCGTAACCTGACTCAGTAGTATAGATTTTTCCCAATCCAGCTTCTCTGAGAGACAGACACAGACCGATGGAAAGATGGATTAAGTAGACGGGTAGACAAAGAGAGAGAGAGGGAACAGAGGGAGGGAGGGATTGCAATAGTAAAAAAAAAAAAGAAAGAATAATGACAGTGAAGAGAAATAGATATTAATTCTCAGCCTCAAAGAAACGAGGACTCGAAGCGCAGATCTTTTCTTGAATCGAAGACACAGTCATCAGAATTAAGGACCCCGTAAGCCGTCTGGAAATGTACAGCTAACATTAACATCACATCACGGAAATCAGTGACAAAATCCTCCCATCTGCCACACGTGTTGCAAGGAGCGAAACCTGATTTATGTCCGCCACTCTGTTTTTACCAATCCTCCCCCAAAACCCGGGCCGGAAATGTGAGTGAATTCGAGCCATGGAAAGATATATTGCTCTGCCGACAAACTCACAATCCATATATTTAGGGTTTTTTCAAAGGGGATCCCGTAAGAAAAAGAAAAAAGAAAACGAAGCGTTTTAACGCTGCAAGGAAAAGGAAAATATGTACAAATGATGGTTATATATATATCTCTGGGGTCCTCTGCTGTGGGTGGGGGTCAAGCTCTTGGTAGAGAAGGGTGGGGCTGACCAGGGAACGGTAGGTTGGTGTCGGGGTCGGCTAGGTCGATAATAAACCCTGATACTGGTCCCACAGAGCACCCCATCCCCCCCCCCACACACACACCAGGAGCACCTGACGACCCATATGAGTAATGATAAAGATCTTACTTCGCCTCCCGCCCTCCCACACTATGAGGGAACACCAACACCTTGCCTCACTGTGGGTCTCAGACATAGTCTGGAGAAAATTGAAGGGCTTGGGAATTGGAGATGATGAAAAGGAGAAAACGAGGAGAAAGAGGAGGAGCTGATAAGAGTTGAAGAGGCTGGAGACAGCCGATCATCTATAGGGGGAGTGGGAGAGCCGATTGTTGGCGAATCTAAACCTGTACACCCACTTCCAAGCCTGCTCACCAGCCTGGGTTCGCATGCACCTACAGCTCCATGTCTTTCGCTGGTCTTTCCCCTCACCCTTATTACTGCGTCTGTCTGCGTCTGTCGTCTGTGTATCTCTTCTCACTCTATATTACTTTGCGAGTTCCATCCTTCCCTTTCCTTTATATGTGTATTTATTTTTCTAAAATCTTTTTGCGTGCACAATTCTCTTCCTTGAGCCAGCATCAAGCATTTTCCTCCGTACATCCATAACAGATCCTCCGTCTTCTAACGACACAGTTTGATTTCTCTCTCTCTCTCTCTCTCTCTCTCTCTCTCTCTCTCTCTCTCTCTCTCTCTCTCTCTCTCTCTCTCTCTCTCTCAGAAGTCACGAGTGAACATGACTCTCACCCGTCAGAGAATATCGTGACAACTGGACGAGGAAGAGGAGAGCCAGAGGGGAAGTTAGGGAGGTGGTGAGCAACACACGGCATGTCAATTATCTCGGTCCACAAGGAGGCATCACCTCTCGTTACGGCTGGGAGAACTGCATTGGAACCCTTCTTTTTTTTCCCGCTATCAGTTCTTATCGCTACTATCAGCCACAAAAAGGACGATATCTCTTTGAGGTACAGTGACCCGTGATTTGATATCGGTTCCCAGCCCCACCCCCTCCCCTTCCGAGGTTGTGTGATAAAGAGCTTATCTCTATGATGATTGCTTATCACCGCTGATAATAAGAAGTATTTTCCTGATCACATGCTCGACATGCAGCTCTGACCTATATCTGTGTGTGTGTGTGTGTGTGCTGCTTCATGTGTGATGAGGTGGCAACGAGAATGGATGAAGGCAGCAAGTATGAATATGTACATGTGTATATATGCATATGTTTGTATTTATATATATATATATATATATATATATATATATATATATATATATATATATATATATATATATATATATATATATATATATATATATATGTATACGTTGAAATGTATAGGTATGTGTATGTGCGTGTGTGGGCGTTTATGTATGTACATGTGCATGTGGGTTGGGTTGGGCCATTCTTTCGTCTGTTTCCTTGCGCTGCCTCGCTAACGCGGGAGACGGCGATTAAATATAATAAAAATGATAATAATATTATATATATATATATATATATATATATATATATATATATATATATATATATATATATATATCCATGAACCTCTGTTTAATATCAGGAAAGACGTATCTATAGCGGAAACACTGGCTAGTTTCAGAGGTAAAGACTAGTTCACATATGAGGGGGAGATCGTGGTCCATACCTGAGGAAGAACCTCGGGTCTGTAGGTCCTGGAAACTCTTCTTCGCTACGCCCGCATCTTGGCAATGCCTTTTACCTTCACTGAACCACACTCACGATACTGTTCTTCACTGCTGAACACCTTCTTCTATACAGATCCTTTCATCTTTACTATGCTTGGGGCAAGGCTGGCCTGTGGCATTTATGATTATAGTATTCCTTGTCCTGGTCTGTTGTTGCACATCTGCCTCTCTTCAACTCTCTCTTTTGCCAGTTCCTCTTCCCTCTCCCTCACCCGCTTCCTTCTCCCCTATCAATTGCTCTCTCTCTCTCTCTCTCTCTCTCTCTCTCTCTCTCTCTCTCTCTCTCTCTCTCTCTCTCTCTCTCTCTCTCTCTCTCTCTCTCTCTCTCTCTCTCTCTCTCTCTCTCCTTTTAGCTCCCCCCCCACCAACGCTCCCAGCGCTCCCCCACCCCTTTAACATCCCCCTCCCCCCTCCCCTCGTCACCACAGCACAGTACAAACACGGCAGATTAGAAGAAGCCATCAGCTCTCTGTTTACTCTGGCCACAAACGTGATCAGACGGGTCGGTTGCCAGCGCTGGCTGGACAACTATTTTCCTGCATTTACCTTCTTTTTTTCAACCCCCCCCCCCAAGCATCGAAGCTGTTTTCGAATATGGGGGGGGAGACGAAGGAAGGATGGGTGGGTGGGAGGTGGTCTCATTTGTGTTGTGGTCTCATGCTACTGGCCTTCGGAGGAGAAAATCGTAGTCGTGTAGACGAGTACGCGATGGTTTGTTAATAGCTATACACAGCGGTCTTGTATGGAAGACTCCAACAGGAATGTGGAGGGAGATATCGGCCGAGGGGCAGTTTGTAGAACATAGATGATCTAGGTTGAGGAATATCGTCCACCAGGAGATGGCATGAACCAACAGATCGAGACGATATTTGGTCGTGCCACCAGTGAATATCAACGTAGAAGAACATCGACCTTGAGAATATTCCAAGGGGCAATATTTGCCGTCAGAAATTACCTTTACATGATCGTGTGGTATTTCAATTATCAGTAAAGTTATTGATTGAGAATGTAACTTCAAGGGCTAGGTTAGGTTAAGGTAGGTTACATACGATTAGGTTAAGCTAGGTTGAATTTATATGTTGGGTTAACGTTAGGCTAGATTAGGTTTTACGAGGTTAGGTTAGGCTAGGTTAAATTTATATGTTGGGTTGACGTTTGGTTAGGTTTGGTTTCACTAGGTTAGGTTAGCCTGGGTTAAGTTACACTGGGTTAAGTTAGGTTAGGTTAAGGTACATTGGGTTAGGTTTGGCTAGGTTAAGGTACATTGGGTTAGGTTAGGTTAGGTTAGGCTAGGTTAAGTTACACTGGGTTAAGTTAGGTTAGGTTAAGGTACATTGGGTTAGGTTAGGCTACGTTAAGGTACACTGGGCTAGATTAGGTTACTTTGGATTACATACGGTTACATTTGATTAGGTCGTGCCCAA